>NC_079447.1:37324673-37609673 GCF_903798145.1 Danio aesculapii | reverse complement strand
ATGTGGTGGCATGGGAGATTTGCATCATGGATGTGCAGCTGACAAATCTGCAGTAACTGCATGATGCTATCATGTCAATATGAGCTAAAATCTCTGAGGAATATTTACGGTACCTTGTTGAATCTACGCCACGAAGGAATAAGGCAGTTCTGAAGGCAAAAGCGGGGCCAACCAGGTACAGGTAAGGAGTACCTAAAGTGGCCAGTTAGTGTAGTTTGTTTCATGGTGGGCTCTACTAAACAAATTAATTGGGAGAAGTAAGGCAAACAGGTCATACTGTACACCAGGGTGTCCAAACTCAAACTTGCTTCAATACACCTGTCAGGATGTTTCTAGAAACCTAGTAAGAGTTTGATTAGCAAGCCCAGGTATGTCTGACCGGAAGGTCGTGCGTCAAGTTTCGCAGATCGCTGCGTTGGAAAGTTTAAGCTTGGTGAACTCTGCGAACCTGCGAAATCGCATCACTTTCCTTCAACCTGCAGTCACTACTTTATTTTTTTCAGTAATTAGGAAAATCAGTCCCGTGATTCCTGTCACACGGGAATCTATCACACATAGAAGGTCACATCATAATGATCTACCTCAAGACATGGGCGATATATAATTGCAGCAAACTGTTTGGAAGCATTAATAGTGTCCACACAGATGTCCAAAATCTTTACACGCAATGACCCAGAGACTGTTTAGATCCATGTCACTGATGAGAAGATGACGAATATTTACTGTAGGATGACTGAAATGGCCTTAAACACCCAGCAGGCACAAGACGTCAACATGACGTCAGATTGACGTGGTACCCCAACGTTTTGGGGACGTTGCATTTTTTTTGGAAATGAAAATCGGGTAGACATCTGAACTAAACATCATGCCCACGTCAATGTCCAACTTAAAATTAACCAAATATCAACGTCTAATGATGTTACAGTTTGATGTTGTGTGGACGTTACCCCTATGACGTCTATCAGATGTTGGATTTTGGTTGCCATAGCTGACGAATAAATGTCAGTATTTGACGTCAATATGGCATTGGTTTAAGATGTTGGTGCAACATTGAATTTTGAAATCAACCAAACATCAACGTCATTTGACGTTGTTATTGGCGATCAAAATAACGTTGTCCTTTCTGAATTTTGGTCACCTTATATCACAACCTAAATCTAACCTAATATTAACGTCTTATGATGTTGTGTGCCTGCTGGGCAATAACTAAACGCACTACAGAATGTTACGTTTACACACGTCCATAAATTATATGTAAATGCATCAGCTTTTCACAGCGTAATACTCAATATTCACTACTAACTACTCTTAAGTACTTTTAAAAGGGCTACTTTTTACTCATACTTTGAGTTATATTTACAACAGATACTTTTACTCTACTTGCACTACATTTTAGGCAAGTAATGGTACTTTTACTTAAGTATTATTTTCAGTACTCTTTCCACCACTGACTATATTATTAACCATTTAATATTCCATAGATACTGTATAAGACTAACAACCACTGCTAGTAGTAAAGAGCTACAACTACTACTGTGTATACTATGCTACTATATGCAATACATATTAAGAGATCATTCAGGATTTCATGACATTTCAAAATTAATAATTGAATACAAAGACAGTCTTTTACCTTTTCCTCCTCCAAATTTCATATCACGCATAAATTCTGGTCTCTGCCTTATAAGACGACAAGGTTTTCCCAGAAACTCAGAAAGCCAGGCTGAGACTTCCTCCCCACAGTCCACTGTCTGTACCCTACACCAAAGAATATTAACGTTAATGTTTAATATTCAACTACAACAAAGTTTATATTGATTACAAAGCATTAAATATGAGTTTTAAACATATTTAACTGTTTATAAATGTCAACACTTCATATATCTAAATGCATAATGTAATTATATAATAATATAAGAGGACTCAAATGTTTTTGGTTGGCATTTTGGTGGCATTGTGTTTCTCATCATACCTGTCACCACAAACTTTGCTTTGGGATGTTCTCAGATCTGACTTTTCTAGAATGGGATCCAGAGGAATAGTGACTGCTTCAGAGCCTTAGACAAGAGAGAACTTATCATTTTAACTTATTATTCAATACATTACATGATAAACCTGCAGTTATTATTCTCCAGTGCCTAGACTGCAGCTATGCACAAGTTTTTTGGCCATTGGAGAAATGGTCATGCCCAACTGAGCCTGGTTTCTCTCGAGGTTTTTTAGTTCTTCACTTTTGCCAATTGGTGAATTTTTTTGGACGCCGTTGTTGCCACGGGTTTGCATGGTTCGGAATCTGTAGAGCTGCGCATTGATGGATTTGCTCTTCAGTGATTGGACTCTCAGTAGTGATTATTAAACCACACTGAACTAAGCTAAACTGAACTGAACTTAAACACTCAAAACTGAACTGACACTGTTTCAATGTACTATGATCTTCTATGTGAAACTGCTATGACACAATCTACATTGTAAAAGGGCTATACAAATAAAGATGAATTGAATTATTTAATTATTTTCAAAGATTCATTGATTCACTTTGCATCTCACTAATGGAAACACCAAATCTCTAACCTGAGACCTGCAGCTTCAGTGTATTTGATGCCAGCCAGATAACAGGACGGATGAGACACAGTTTTGGCTCCCTTTTCTGGCTGAGACACACTCCATTCTCATTCACTACCATCCACAAACGGTCATACAACAAACCCTGTGGTCCCAGCGGCCACTCTGTCACCTGTAGATCAATCACAACAACTCTGAATACCTACCATGATATCATTATATCAGTCTGCTATTCACTTTCAGCCTAGAAAGTTTACAAAACAGCTTTGTGTACCTCAAATGATGCGCATGATTTGACAGGATAGATAAAAAGATTGGTTAGCGTATGGCTGCTGCTATTCTTCTTTCCATCTTTTGACATGGTGACTTCAGATAGGGCCATCCTGTCAGATGAAGGGGGGTTAATTTGGCCATTCTCACATCTTCGTTGGTCATTGGGTATTGATGTCAGATGAAAAGACGATGACAATTCTGTTGGTGCAGCTAAATTCAGCTTGGCTAGCTTTGTTCGGTCCAGGATTAGGGGTTTGTTCACAAAACAGTTCACAACAAATCGAAGAAAGTTCTGACTGTCTTCAAAACTGGACATATACCCAAAAGACACACGGAGGGATCCTGTGGGATGTCCATCAACCAGATCAATGTTGTCTCCACAGATGTGTCCGGCCTGGGAAAGAAGCACTTATTAAAGGTTAGTTCAAACATTTTATTCTTATCTTATTCTGTCTGTCTGTCTGTCTGTCTGTCTGTCTGTCTGTCTTTTTGTCAACAAACATTAAAGTTTGCATTGGCTGCCATCCACGTACATGCAAATTACTCTTCACATTTCGGTTGCTGATAGCAAGATAATGTTGGCAGGCTCCTGTGTTGCAGAAACAGCCTGTGCGGATATGAATGTTGAAGAGACTAGCCATTTTGTCCACCTGGCAACAATAGGCAAACAAACAAACAATAAGTAAAAACATATTCAACATTTCCTAAATCTCACATTTTATATTTTCTTTATTATTTGAAAAAAAAAGAAGAAACTGCTTTATTCTCACATATTACAGTATAAATATACATGTAATATATGTGGATTAATAAAAAAAGCAAATACAAGAACAACCCAGAAGAAAAAGGTAAAATAAAGTAACATTTGAGAAACAACCTGAGAATATCCTACTGTTCGTCCATGACAGTCCAGCAGACTAAAGTTGATGATTGCACCCTGTTCTGCAATACTCTGAAAGTCATTATCACAGTAAATCTGTGCCACATGTTTTCCATTGCTGTGACACAGGCACGAAAGGACAGTATATGTGTAGTGAGCTAAACCAAATGTGTGAAGCTGAATGTTCGTCATACTTCCTGCAAACAAAATATAGACACTTTAATAAAATGCATTAGAATTTGAATCACATAACATTTTCATTTATTCAATTAACCATTCAAATGAGGGCAATAGAAGCAGGTTAAATCTTCGGAAAATAAATAATATATGATAATGTGAGTGTCAGTTGGTCTAGCATTGTGTTTTGTATATTTTTTAAACAAACAAAGTACAAACCAGCAGGCACACAACATCATAGGACGTAAATAATAGATTAGATTCAGGTCGTGACGTCAGGTGACCTAAAATTCAATGTCTAGCCAGCATCTAAGAACAACGTTATTTTGACATCCAATAACGACGTCAAATGACGTTGATATTTGGTTGATTTTTAGGTTGTGTTGGAAAGTGATCTAAAATCCAACGTCGCGCCAACATCTTAAACCAACATCATATTGATGTCAAATATCAATATTTATTTGTCAGGTATGGCAACCAAAATCCAACGTTTGATAGACGTCATAGTGGTAATGGCCACACAATGTCAAGCTGAAACTTTATCATCATTAGACATTGATATTTAGTTGATATAGCTTGGATGTTGGACATTGAAATCGGCCTGGCGTTGGGTTCTGACGTCAACCAGATTTATATTTCCAAGCAAAATGCAATGTCCCTATGACGCTGGGGTACAACATCAATCTGATATTGACGTCCTGTGCCTGCTGGGACAATTAGATATATATTTAGGATAGAAAATTGGATATGCTAGTATTAAAGGATATTAAAGTGTTGATGAAAAAACATTCAAAATTAAAAAACTTCTAAACCTGTTAGTTTTTGAAGAGTTTCAAAACCATGATGAAGAGAAATGATGTCCAAGAAAGAAATTGTGCCATCTTCAAACCTTCAAATAATTAAAAAAATGTAACATTAAATTATGACAGCTATCAAATAGTAGCTAACAAATAAAGTCTAAAGGGATAGTTCACTTTAAAATGAAACACAAAAGAAGATATTTTGAAGAATAATACAAACCTATATTTCCATCCACCTATTTATATTGTATTTTATTGTCTAAACATGTTTAATCAAAAATGTGCGTGCATAAAAACATTTAAATGGATAAAAAAACTTCTGGAAACTTAGAATAAACTTTTTATAAGAAAAAATGCACATAAATTACAATGAAAATGTCACAATCACTAGCTCTCTAATTATGACATTTTCATTTTAATTTATGTGCATTTTTTCTTATAAAAAGTACCCTTGCAGATCACTGGAGAACTACACTTCTATGTAGTTCTATGTAAATAAACTGGACTTCAAATACTATCATGCACCTCACACACACCAGTTCCTGATTTCCCTGATGCCAAGACTATATACGCCCCTGACTCACACTTTCACTTTGCTTTGTCTTTTTCCCTGTTAGCATTACAAAACGTTTTCTTTGTCTTGCTTTCCTGTTTTTTTTTTTTTTTTTTTTAACCTTTGTTTTGTTTTTATTGTTTATGCTGTTATGCTTCCTGTCCTGACCATTTGCCTGTTATTTTGACCACATTCTTTGGATCACCCTTCTGCTTCAGTTTGTACCTGTTTGGCCATTGCCTGCTTGACTATTCTTGATTATGAAGCTGCACGTGGATCCTCCTCTCCGTTGTCCTGACCCGTATGTAACAGAAAACACATTTACTGTATAAATTCTAGCATGTACATTAAAAAAAAATCCTCATGACCTCAAAGTCAGTTATGACTGCGTTCATTGCGTTTCATTTTCATTTTTACAATAAAAAAGCCCACAGTGGCTTCTCCTACCACCATAAATTGCATTTTTCTTTTCAAAATTTGGCACCAGTTTTCATAAAGTGATGATTTTTTTTTTATAAAAATTGCTTTACTAACAAGTGTTTGATGCAATGTTTCAGCTTTACACATGAGTTTAATTCACATCTTTGGATGGAGACATAACTACTGACATCCATAACATATTTGTACATTCTTCAAAATACCTTCTTTTGTGTTAGATAGAAGAAACAAATTTAGGTTTGCAATTAGTGAAGGATGACTAAAAATTGATAGAATTTTCATGTTTGTGTGAACAACCCCTTTAAATTCTTTGTCACATCCTACCTGCTGGCTAAATTATGCTTTGGAACAAAATAGTTCTCTTCCACAAGATATGCTGCTGCGGTTCCTCCTCCAAAATACGTTTTTCTCAATACCTCAGCAGCCTCATTCCTTACCAGCAAGGCTCCGAGTCCGGTCGGAAAGCCAAACATTTTGTAGAAAGATATTGGCACAAAATCAGCAGGATACTGGCTTAAATCCAGAGGCGAGCAGCTTACAAAACAGGCAGCATCGAGGAGGACAAACCATCGACCGTGGTGTTCACATGCTGGATAGAGCTGTTGAGACTGAATTCCCTTCACATAATTCAGCGGATACTTCTTGCCGGAGAAGTTACTCTGGGCAGGATAACAGAAAAGATGAGGTGTAGAGCACTCCTCTTCTCCATTTGTTTGTGTCTGTTTTTTTCTTGCTCTTGTTTCCACGTCGCGAGGTGGAACAAAAATTGTGCCAACTCCCTGAAGAGCGGTCGCACCGCGGATGCCCACCACAGATGTGTGGTTGTCAGTGAGGTAGCAGAACTGGCTTCCTGGCTCTTCGTTTGACATGGGCTTCCAGGGAAAGGTGTCAGCCACTAATTTCAGTGCTGCAGTACATCCTGATGTGAAAATCACTGAGTAATCTTCAGGACTTGTATTGAAATGTTCCAGGATCCTGTAGGTGTTCAAAATATTGGAGTATTATGTGTTTATAACACATATATCTAATGTGTCTCATCACATCATTTCAATGTTATAAAATTATTGTTATTTGAATCCTCAATTCAAAACAATGCTAAATTTGGACTGTCATTGAAAATCCATAGACGTCTAAGAACTAAGAGACTATTGATCGAATTTACAGGAATCAGGGCCTACAAGTCTGAATAATCTGGCTGATGGTTTGTGTATATATATATATATATATATGCACATACACACTCACCGGCCACTTTATTAGGTACACTTGACAACAGCTTGTTAAAACAAGTTTCTAATCCGCCAATCACGATTCTGGCAGGCATCAGAATGGGGAAAAAAGGTGATTTAAGAGACTTTGAATGTGGCATGGTTTTGGTGTTAGGCGGGCTAGTCTGAGTATTTCAACTGCTGAGCTACTGGGATTTTCACGCAAAACCATCTCTAGGCTACTTCTAGCAGGATAACGCACCATGCCATAAAGCGTGAATTATCTCAGACTGGTTTCTTGAACATGACAATGAGTTCACTGTAATCAAATGGCCTTCACAGTCACCCGAACTCAATCCAATTAAGCACCTTTGGGATGTGGTGGAATGGGAGATTTGCATCATAGATGTGCAGCTGAGAGCAACTGCGTGATTCTTTTATGTCATTATAAAGCCAAAATCTCTGAGGAATATTTCCAGTACCTTGTTGAATCTATGCCATGAATGATTAAGGCAGTTCTGAAGTTTAGTAGAAGTAGTAGTAGTAGTAGTAGTAGTAGTAGTATATATATATATATATATATATATATATATATATATATATATATATATATATATATATATATATATATATATATATATCCAGCCAACTTATCCAGCACATGTTTAAAAAACAGTAAGAAAAGCATTTTTGTAAGAAAGTAAGAAAAGCATTTTTGCAGTGTATATAGAGTATATAGTACAGCATATAACGCTATATTTGCAGCATGGCACGTGCTTCATTTATTGACGTGTTAGATTCATTTATGTTTTTAAAATAGAAAAAGAGAACTCGTGCTGTTGTGCTCATGCGTTCAGCTCCAGAAACGAGCAGAACAGAGGACTGTGAAGTGAAGTCATCTTTTATCTTAAGTTGCACGCCTAAATGTTCAGATAAATGCAAACGTGTCAAAACGCGGCGCTTAGTGATTATTGTGATTATGTGAAAGCGAAACCATAAATCGAAACTGCGCGGCTCTTAAACAGCGCCATATTCCTGCTGTTTTTTTAACATAATAATAATAATAAAAAAAAAAACAAGATCAAAATCATTCACTGCTCTTGACTGAAGGTCTTTTGTAGCTTTGATAAGAAACCAATCAACTTTAATCCTTAAAGATGCTTAAAGCACAGTTTGTTTTATTTTAATATTAAATTGTATTTTTTTACATTGTATTTTTCATTGTGTTATTTTCTCCATAACTGAAAGAAATTTTTGTAAGTCTGTTTTTTTTCTTTGTCCTCTTCTGCTTCAAGAAAGCTATTAAGAATTGTGAAATTTCATGATCTTTGTATAGACGTATTAGCAACCTTATTTGCAGGTAAAAAATAAAAAATAAAAATAATAATAATAATTATATATATGGCCCACTGATAATCCTTTTAAATATTCATGATTACAAGTATGACCATATATATATATATATATATATATATATATATATATATATATATATATATATATATATATATATATATATATATATATATATATATATGGCCTTTCTGTGCCATTTTCAAATTTAGAATTCAGATGATGAGATGATGTACAAGGGGCATCATTGTGGAAATAAAAATAAGTTAAACTATTTCTTTAACTCAGAATTTGACAGTGGTATGAATAATTTCTGGCTTGGCCATATAATAACATTAATAATAACAGAAACAATAATAGGAAAAATCTAGTTCTATATCAAAAATTTTTGTGGCTGACTGGCTGATTAAAAGTACAAAAGTACTCACTTATATCTGACACTTTCCACGGTGTCGTGTGTTAGTCTACTGCTGGAATTATGACTGTGAGGATTTCCTGAAAAAGAAAATAATTTAATTGTGTGATCACAATAATATTTTGAAGTTGTCAATTCAATAATGCTCATGGTATGATCTCATCAACGAAACGGAAACTCACCATAAACATTCCTAGATATATCATCATGAAATCCTTTAATATGAGATTCAGGAAATAACGTTGTCCCTGCATGATCAAGATATGTAACACCTTGAAAAGAAAACGAAGAATATTTTCTCAGCCTAATGCAATTCACTATAAGATCAACAGAGGGCGCCGCCGAGCTGCTTTCATGCATACTGACAACAACTGAACAGAAAGTAAACACTGCAGCACTTCAGGCCGACGCTTTCAACTGTCAAAGAAGTTAACAAGCTGTTAATTTTGCGTCTTCTACAAAAAGTATGTCAGTGCATTTGATGGTTTACAAAAAGACAGTCATACACGAGATTAAGCTGCAACGAATGCAGGTTTTTAACGTTACCACATAAAGAAATTCAAGGCACCTTTTACCTTTAATCCGTTTAAATTCCCGATCTATCAACTCCTGTTGATCAACGCCGTAACCGTAGTAGTGTCTGAAACTCTTAAAACCCTCAAATGTGCATAAGTCCTGAAAGTCCTGCAAAGACCGAGTCTCCATTTCTGCTCAGTCTGAAAGTCCAGAGAGAGCCCTCTTTCGTGAATTTATGTAAGTTACCGCGTACCATGTCAAATTCGATAGATCCGAGACCAAAGTCCAGCTGCTCTGTGACTGTCTTTTTTACTCTCTACTGCAGAACAAATAAAGGGGAGTTTCACTGAAGTCCTGTGACGTTTCTGGAGCACGTCTGGTGGATACAGAGGGAAGTTATCAAAAATTAAATAGAGAATAACTGATCACTCGTTATCTTGAGACATTATTTTAACTGAAAATAGTTGACACTGTTGATCAAAATAGTGGGGAGAGTAGGTTGGTGTTGAAAGAAATGTATCTTTTATTAAAATTCTTGTGCTTTGGTTAATCCTTCATCAAAGAAAAACAACAACAACAACAACAACAACTGTACAACAGCTTCTACAAAATATTAAGCAGCACAACTGTTTAACTTCAGACTATATGCAAGATTGATTTCAAAAAGATTATGTGACACTGAAGACTAAAGTGTGATATTTACATTGAAGACTTGTGTAATTATATTCATCTTTCATCACATGAATAAATTGCATTCTAAAACATTTAAAATAGAAATCAATCAATCAATCAATCAATCAATCAATCAATCAATCAATCAATCAATCAATCAATCAATCAATCCAACAACCAACAAGTAAATAAATAAATAAATAAATAAAAATCTCAGATGTTTAAAAAATACTCATAGTGTACTGCTTATATTTTTTTTCTATTACATTTTTATTCCATAGTATCATAAAATACCTACATTTCCATAACAAAATATGGTAAATGTAGTGTACACTAGTGATTATGTTGATTGGGATTAAACACAACACAATTTTTTAAAAAGCACCAAAGATTTAGTTTTTTCTTTCCGTTCATTAACTTATTAATTAACTATTATAACATATTATTCATGCTAATTCTGTATTCTCTTTAAGGCAATATCTTGTTAATTCATGTCACGTTAGTTTCGATAAGGCACAGTGAGTCCTGTGATATTGGTGAATGTCAGAAGCTGAACAGATCCACAGAATATATATTATGGGGCTTTATAGCATGAAAATAGATAGTTCCACTCAGTTCACTTTATGTTGCATTGTAATATCTTCTATTAGCAATTTATAATTAAACAGAGTGCAGAGTCATAGAGATACTGTGAGCGATAGTTGCCATAAATACCAGATGGCTCCAATCTGACACTCACTGAATCAGCAGTTCCATTAACATCCACTCCTCGAAAGATTCTTTATAGAGAAAAAAGTTCTTAAGATCATTAACATGTCTACACTGAATGATTCTCAGAGAAAATATTATTGCATTAGTAATTTTAGTATTAATTACTATATACACTATTATTCACGTTCTGTATTAACTTTAAAGGGCAGCTATTTTACCCTTTTCACAAGATGTAAGATAAGTGTTTGGTGTCTCCAGAATGTATCTGTAAAGTTACTGCTCAAAATACCTATCAGATTATTTATTATAGCCTCCAGAATCTGCCCATTTTACTGTCTGAGTACAGGGAAGCTGTTTTTGTAGCCTGTGGCTTTAAATTAAAATGAGCTGCTACTCCCCACCCACCTGCATGCAGTGTTGCCAGATTGGGTGGTTTTGAATTTGATTTGCAGGTAAAAAATGACATAGGCAGGTTGAAAAAATTTGGGCAGTTTTGAAACATAAATTTATATGCAATTTATTTAACAAAACATAACTCTGTGCTCCTACTCCATTGAATTAGTAGTGACCAGTGCATAGCACAAACTGCATGGGCCCACCCACAAGAGGAGGTGAAGAAGTTGTATAGAAGCGTTGTCTGCTTGACAAGCAGCACCCAATTATGTTCAAAAGAATTTCAAACGCCACATAGGATGAATTTACACCCCATTTCAAAAGTAAAACATACTCTAATAGGTAGTGTAATTTACAAAACATTAAAACCTGATACTAATTATACCCCCTAACCCTTCCCCTTACCCCTCGTTTTGCGTGTTCACGTCAAGGGGTAGGGGTGTCCCAATTCTCTTTAGCTTGAAGGTGTAGGGCTATGAGAAAGGGGTAAATACCCCTTCGAATGAAGATTTTTTCAGGACCACTCTCGAAACCAAGGGGTAAGAAAATTTCCCAGAATACACCAGCCACAACGGCAGAAATTTAGTATTTTATAGTATTTCTTGTCATTATTACGAATTTTTACAACAAACCAGCACATGTTAATATATTCATAACCGTGTTCATGTTTGACCGTCATGCTTTAAAAAAAACAAATGCTACAATAAAAACTGCTAAATTTCACGATCTATAATCCATATACATAACTCCTGTACAGCAGTTCCACAACATTCTGACACTCGATGACACTCAAATACTCTGTCAGTAATGTCTAGTGGCTGGGAATGACCTTTTTACAGTGTCTGCTATAATGTTAATGTTGTTTTTGTTGTGTTTACATTGATGAGTATGGCCACTGTGTAAATGCACAGTATAGTTACGATCTCATTGCCACATTATGTCATTATTATGATAATATCATTGTCTTCAGTGATTTCCTGAAGATAAATACCTAAAAATAGCACAACTGGAATAACTACAGCAGTCGCCATCGTCTGATCTCAT
This sequence comes from Danio aesculapii, assembly GCF_903798145.1. Taxonomy (NCBI): domain Eukaryota; kingdom Metazoa; phylum Chordata; class Actinopteri; order Cypriniformes; family Danionidae; genus Danio; species Danio aesculapii. The sequence continues at coordinate 37,597,678 of NC_079447.1, read as the reverse complement.
ATGAAGCATGAGATCACGATGACATATGATGACGTGTGCAGGTGCTGTAGTGCTGTCCCAATTCTTAGGGGTAAATTTTGAAGCCCTTCCCCTTCACCCTCGGTTGTAAGGGCCAATGGGAAGGGGTAGGGGTACAAAAATAAAATTGGGATTGGACCTAAGTGCAGTGTGTGGGTGAGAGGGGGTTGTGTTTTGATGTGGGCCAGTTATGTTGTGGTTCTGTGACTGCTGGTGTTACTTGCTGTATGGTTAAAGTTATGACAGTTAAAGTAACTAGGTTAATTTTGAATTAAATCACTAAAAATAAAATAAAACATTTTGGGCGTTTTTTTGTGTGCTTTTGGGCGGGTTTTGGACAGCTTTTGGGCTGGAAAAAGTCAGCTATATCTAGCAACACTGCCTAAATGTCAGCTTCTCATCATGCTTTGCATCAGATAAACAGCACAGTGACATAGACAGACCCAGATGAAGCTGAAATACAGCTCATAAGTCAAAAATACCAAGTAAGTTTATTTTATGTATCTGTGGTGAAGTTTATTCAAGTCTTTCTCAAATGTTGAGTCACATACAAATGCCGTTTGCAGTACACACACACACACACACACACACACACGCACACACACACACACACACACACACACACACACACACACGTGCGCGTTTACTGACACCATACTGCCGTGGTGATTATAGCGGTTAAGAATAAGAAATACACAGCGGTTTTACTGACTTTATAACAAACATGCTCCGTTTTAAAAACTTATAAATTTATAAAGCTTATTTAAATCTCAGTTTATTAGCAAAAAAAAAAATTGTTCTGTGGACATGTGTACACATGTTATTATAGAAACTGTCAATTAATTCTGTCAATTATTTCGGTGGGCAGGGAAAACCGCACTCTTGTGTCATGGGCCTCAGAATCACTGGGATTTGGGTCCTATTTTAACATCAGGAAATTTAAAAAAAGAGACTTGTTGGGTTTATATCACTCCAATATGACAGTTGACACACTATACATACAGACAGTTCTGTCCAAACAGCTTCCGAAAGTTGATTTTCATCATAGGTGCCATTTAAATTTTATTTTCAGCTATTAGTCTTTTTTTTACTCATTTTGAAATGTGCTTTTGTCAGTCTATTAAAAAAATCTAAATAATTTTATTTTAATTGTACTAAAACCTATCCAATCTAATATTTAAATTTTATGTGATCTCAACTTTATTTTATAAAAAAAATGTTTTATCAAAAATGTTTTAGTGTCAGTTTTACTTTTGGTTAACGACAACTGCACCGATCTTTTCTTTTGCAAGAGAGTCTTAGATCTTCATTTTATACTATTTATCAACACAAACGCAGTGAGAGAACGGAGATCCATAGAGACCATTGTTCATTTCCGTCTCAGACAGCAGGCAGTGATTAAATATGCCACTTCTGCTCCACTAATTAATTCACTTTGAAATTCTGCTGCTGAGCAGAGTGCATCTTTTTCTGTTAAAGGCCTACATTGTTTTCACAGGACTTTGGCCTCATTAGCAGGAGGTGTGGGGGAAGGGACATCGGCCACAGAGACATTGTGTCTTTCTGTCCATAATGATGTGACATAGTCAATTTGGAGATGCTTTCGGTGATTGGGGGAGTCGGCAAAAAAACATTTGGCGTATTCTTCCTTTTTTGTGTCCTTTAAAATGTCATTATGCATATGCACATCCAAACCAGATCTTCCCTGCCAAAATGGAAAATGTGTTTGTAATTGAGCCATGCTATTAAAAATCTCTGGTCTTACTTTTTTTGTCAATATTTATTGTATTGCAGCCAGATGATAGTATGGCAAAACCTGTTGCCTTCTATTCTTCTTGGGATTCCCGAATGCTACAGGAACCATCCCAGGATGAAGGAGTTGTTGCATCAATTACGTGAGTATTAAGAACTGGCAGAGACTCATGTAGCTTGGTCTAAAGGCTTATCAGAGGCTAAGCCAGAGGGTGGAAAAAAACAGTAAAGCTAGCCTCAGTCGACCAGAGGTACGGGCACAAGGCCATCTGTCCATTCTCTGAATACAACTGACAACAAAAGAGGGCAACTCCGCACTCAGGAAATCATACACACTCTGGAGCCGCAAACGTTAACTCATCCTGGATTGACAAGGGAAAGAAGACTCGGTGAAGAAAGTAACTGGCATCTCTGCTCTAACTCAACCTCTATCACTTCTCAGGTCAGTTTGTTAAGTTCGATCCAAAGCTGCTCGTCACGCACAGAGACTTCCGAAGGACAAGAGCAAATAGGCGTATTAATGCTTTTCTGGCACATCAACAGTGCTCTTGTCTTATCTTATCTTATCTTATCTTATCTTATCTTATCTTATCTTATCTTATCTTATCTTATCTTATCTTATCTTATCTTGTCTTGTCTTGTCTTGTCTTGTCTTATCTTATCTTAATATGATGTGTGACTATAATGAATATATATATATATATATATATATATATATATATATATATATATATATATATATATATATATATATATATATATATATATATATATATATATATATATATATATATATAATTTTTATTGTTTTTATCCATGTCTTAGTGAATATAGGCAATGTATTTTGGTGCATTTAAACAAATTAGATTTATTAAACAGATATATTTATTATAATAATATTTTAGTCACCAAAACATATTTAGAAATTGAAAGATAATACAATTAAATTCAAGTAAGATGTTGCAAAAAAGTTTACAACCTACAAAATTTCAACTAAATTTTTCACTTTTTTTGCTTCTCTTGATCTTTCCTCTTTATTAAATTTGTATTTAATATTTTTCTATAACATATACATTTGGGTGTACTAGCTTTTGGTCCTTTATTGTAACTTATTTTGTTAGATAAGCTCCAGATTTGGCTTCAGTACTGACTAATCTAATGTATATGCACAATATAATATTGTATAGCTTCCTTTAAAAGATAGATTTGTGAGGGTTGTTTTTATTTATGCTGAGAATTGTATACAACTGTTCATGTGTCACAGAAGAGCTCTCCATACTAAAAATAGATCAAATAAGTTACATATGTAAAAAAATAATAATAAAATTACATTCATACTGCACACCTTAGTTTCAAACAATGAGTAAACACTTGTCCATATCTAATAACTATTACAATTAAGCGTAATTCATCTAGTATGATTTTGGTTATACAATCTGATCACTGTAGGTAAAAATGATTTCCTGTATCTTTCTCTGTAACACCGGGGTTGAATTAATCTTACACTAAAGGAGCTTGCACACGCTTGAACTGTATTAAAAAACTGGATGATTATTGTGGTTCATCATACTGATAAATTTGTCCATCATTCAATCATGTGCAATCTCTTTTATAGTGGTAGTACACACCCCACACCAGAACCTGCCCTTAGTTACATGTCATTTTCTTGTTGCTTTGATTACTTGTCATGGTTAAGTTTGCAAGTCATTTTAGATCAAAGCATTAGCCAAATGATATAAAGTGAATGTGACTGTAGGTAAACACAACATTTTGCAATATATAATATAATATAATATAATATAATATAATATAATATAATATAATATAATATAATATAATATAATATAATATAATATAATTCCCAGTACTGGGTTGCAGCTGGAATGACACCCGCTGCATGAAACATGTCAGAATGGTTGGCGTTTCATTCCGCTGTGGCGACCCCTGATAAATGAGAGACAAACCTAAGGAAAATTAATGAATAAATAATGTAATGTATTGTAATATAGTACAACAGATATAATTCGTAGAATTTTTTAAAAACATTGTTCTAAGTTTGAAGTTACCAACATATTTAAATGAATACAATGAATATTTTTGTTGATTGTTGATTCCACTAAATTGTCCAAAGTAACATAAAAGTCTGTTCACAAACAGTAACAATAGGCTTGACCACTTAGATTACGGATTTAAAGCTGACTGATCATTTCTGAACACTAATCTGACCCATGGTTTGCTTTGTACATCATTTCAGTGCCAGCTGCATATATTATTTTAATTCCTGCTTCATAAACACATCTGACATGTGAACAACAGAATGTGCGATATCAGTGTTCAGACTTATTAGCGCAATGGTATATGAAGGCAGAATGTTTTCAGATGCCTGTTGACAAGCTTTGCAAAGATAGAAATAGGTCAAATGGGTTTTAGCATTAGCCAAACAAATCCCGGCCTATAGGATTAGACAGGATGGTGGCAGTGCCTTTGATGCATTTACCTGATGAAACAGCACAAACTAACAGCCGCACAAAGGAAAAAGCTTTTTACACCACTTGTTATTAAATTCAGCCATTGCGATTCATATTAAGAATGCTGAATCTATAACTCATTTCGTAACGTCCACATGAGCACTCTTGTTCTCAAATTGAATTGTCTGTCTTTGAGACTACTTACATAACTGTAATTCAACAAATGAGCCTTTTATTGACTTAGATATCGAACATGAGCAAAAAACTAATTATATATATATATATATATATATATATATATATATATATATATATATATATATATATATATATATATATATATATACATATAACTTTTGTTTCTTTTTTAGCTATTTTTACAGCTCGGCACTCTTAAACAAGCTTCTCTTCTGCTGGAGTGTCATGGAAAAAGGGACCACATTTCATCTAACAGCTTATGTAAGTCTGAGAATGTTTCAAAAGCAGTATTTTTCTAACAAATGAAGGCATCGGGACTCAATTGTAATGGATCTCACTTAAAGGAAATGCATTCACTTATTGCTCGTAGCTGCAGGGTCTCATTAGAAGAATATGAGGAATGCATGAGACATTATTAAAGAGAAATTTCAGACAACCTACTAATACTTCCTCTGATGTAACGCTGACTCATTTTTTTTTTTTAAGTTTTCACCCATGAATGTGTTCTGTGATCTCGGATGTAGATGGTGATAAATGCGTGGAATGTGTGAACAGACAACATTGTGTTCACTCCCTGATAATTTAATAGGCCTTTTAGACATGGTCACACAAACATCACTTGATCCACAGGCCTAGAAATACAAAGCTGGCTCCTTATGGGTCTTATTAAACTTGGTCACGCCACTTCTATTAAACCAAAACCATTAAAGAGACCCTATTATTCTTTTTTTGTATATTACCTTTTATGCATATGCAATTTAGCTTTTCGTGAATGTATAAGGTCTGCAAAGATTTAAAAATTAAAGTGCATGATAAATATAGAGTCTTTTAAAATAAGAAAATTCCAGTTTAATTTACATGAAGTGATTTATGTAGATCTGTAACACATTTGCTTAATGCCAATCTATCCTCATCACTGGCTGCCTATGAACAATGTCTGTAAACAGTTTTTTTGTCAACATAAAATCTAGAAGGAGCATTAACTGTTAAGTCAACTTTCAATTCTTGACCTATAAATGTCACCACAATAATCACTGAAGCTGTTAAATAGCTTCAGCTAAATCCTGATTTATACTTCTGCATCGAATGATCGGCGCATAGCTTGCATGTTGCCAATGCCATTGTCATTCATTTACCTTTCGACTTAGTCACTTTGTATATCAAGGGTTGCTAAAGCGGAATGTATTGTAAAACTTATCTAGCATATGTTTTACACTGCGGATGTCCTTCCAGCTGCAACCCAGTACTGGAAAAATACCCTCAGGCTCTCACATTCACACACATACACTACAGCCAATTTAGTTAATTGAATTCACCTACACCGCATGTTTTTGAACTGTGGGGGAAACTGCACCCTGAGGAATTTACACAGAAATGCTGACTGACCCAGCCGGAACTCGAACCAGCGTTCTTCTTGCTGTGAGGCAACAGTGCTAACCACTGAGCCACCATGCTGCCTAATGCCATTGTGAAAATTGATTTTTATGTTTTAAATCCTAAAACACTAAGATTTCTAACAGTGATGAGTTTCTTTGCTGGTGTTTGGAAATCTGTGTGATGCTACTGTAGAAGAAGGTCAAACTTACACTCATTCAAGTAAAAAGGCGTGAACCAACCAACAACTTTAATCAAAAGTAAACAAAACAAAAGTATCCATCCGTATCTTTTCACAGTAATCAACACTTGTTAAACACTCACACCACCACCTTCCATGACTCTCAGGGTCGCCCACGCTTGTCAATGCTACCAAGCCAACCAACATGAAGTTAAATTTTTTTGAGAGGTCCGTGTCAGGGTTTGGTGAAAGGATATTGACTGTGCAAAGGCTATGCCGGACCTACTGCATGGACTCAAAACAGAAGTATAAATTGGTCTTAATAAGGTACTACTTCAGCATATCTGCACTTTCTTGTTTATGATGAAAGAATTTGCAAGTATGAGGTGCCATGTAGAGCTTTAATCAAAATTCACACACAGAAAACTTGGGTTTGGAAGTGAATCTTTTCAAAGTTTGCAAAAAAGAAATATGAAGATATGTGTAATGTTTATCCCACATAGAGTTGAAGGAAAATTATTTGCCCTCCTGTGACATTTTGGCTCTTTTTCAAATATTTCCCAAGTAATGTAATATTATAAGTAATATTTCCCAACAGCTGCAAGGATATTTTCACAGTATTTTGTGTTTAATTTTTTTCTACTGGAGAAAATCTTATTTATATAGTTTGCCTGAAAAAAAACCTCACTATTTTGTTGTTAGATATTTTCAAAATCATTTTTTAACATTATTAGTGTTCTTAAGATTAGTTTTTTATTGACTACAGAGCTGTTGTCCAAAACGTACCTTCATTCATTAATTTTCTTTTGGCTTAGTCTCTTTATTCATCAGGGTTTGCCACAGCGGATTGAACCGCCAGCATATGTTTTACACAGCGGATGCCCAGCTGCAACCCAGTACTGGGAAACATTCATACACTCTTACATTCACACACACTGTTTAGTTTATTCAATCCACCTATACCGCATGTCTTTGGACTGTGAGGGAAATTGGAGCATGTGGAGGAAACCCACACGAACACGGGGAGAACATGCCAACTCCACACAGAAATGCCAACTGACCCAGCCGGGAATCGAACCAGTGACCTTCTTGCTGTGAGGCGACAGTGCTAACCACCGAGCCACAATGCCGCCCCAATAACTTACCTAATTAACCTAACTTGCCCAGTTAACCTAATTAACCTAGTTGAGTCTTTAAATTGAACTTTAAGCTGAATACTAGTAAGCTGAAAAATAAACCGTACATTATCATGTATTATCATAATGGCGAAGACAAAAGGAATTATTTATTTTAAATTATTTATTAAAAATAATATGTTTGACAATATCTTCTCCCTAATAAACACAACTTGGGAAATGTCTGAAAAGAACAACAATTTCACAGCAGGGCTACTAATATTGCCTGCAACTGTACATACATTCTTTGCTTACATCTATGGAACCATACTGTTTATACAAACTTTTGCATCTATTAAACAATTATGATAACACACATATACAGTGTTCAGCATAAATGAGTACACCCCTCTAAAATCTATCTTTTAAATTCATATTTTTAATAGGAAGCTATACAATATTTTATTTGTGCATATACGTTAGATTAGTCAGTACTGAAGCCAAATTTGGAACTTATCTAACAAAATAACTTCTGATAACAGTGCAAAAGCTAGTACACCCAAATTTATGTTATAAAAAATATTGAATACAAATTTAAAATGAGGAAAAATCAAGAGAAGCAAAAATTTTTACATTTTAGATACATTTTTTGCTTAAATTTAATTGTATTTTTATTTTTTTTTACAATTTCTGAATAAGTTTGGTGACTAAAATATAATAAAAAAATAAATCTGTTTGTTTAAATGCACCAAAATACATTGCCTATATTTACTGAGAAGTGGATAAAAATATTCATTTTCTAAATGGGGTGTACTCAATTATGCTAAGCACTGTATATAAGTCATATAAGTGTACATATGTACTCGTACGTCTATGAACTAATCACAGTCATGCATACATACAAACTCCTGAATCTATGAAATAATTAAGATTGTGCATAAATACAAACTTGTGTCTATGCAAAAATCCTGTGTACAAACAAACTCTAGCATGTATAAAATGATCACGTACATCTGTGAAAAACTCACAATCCCTTGTACATACAAACCTTTGGATCAAATTAAATGATCTTGCATACTGTACAAACTCTTCACTTACACATACTGTATCATTGAAACACTCATTAATGCATACAAACTCTAACCTACATAATTGAAATGAAAAGCTACAGACGTAATATCTCATAATGAGCCACAAACTTATTAAAAATGTATCAGTAAACTACTTATGTTTTGTTTGTGATGAATGTGGGTTGATCAAATAGTTATTTTAAAGTTTCATCATTGGACATTAGACCAATTAAACAAATTATACAGACTGTGCCATCTGACCAATCAGAGCAAAGCAGACTGTGTTGGTGTTAAAAAAAACTAATTATCACCGGAACCATATGAATTGTAAAACTTGTTTGGCTGGTTTTAAAATTCATATATATGTATATATACGGTGGGGGAAATAATTATTCAAAACATCACCATTTTTCTCAGAAAACATATTTGTAAAGGTTTTGTTGACTTTAAATTTTCACCAGATATTGATAGCAATCAAAAAAAAAAATACATATATGAAAAGAAAACAAATGTAATTAGTTAACAATTTAAGTTATGTGTAATAAAATGAAATGACACAGGAAAAAAGTATTAAACACATGAAGAAAGGGAGGTGTAAAAAGGCAGTGAAAGCCCAGACAGCAGCTGAAATCTCTTAGAAGTTATTCAGCAACCCTCTGACCTTCGTCAGTGTAAATTAATATTCAGTCCAACATCTATATTACCAGGATGATGTTGATAAGACAAGACAATGATACAAAACACAGTCAAGGAAACTCAAATGGTTTAAATAATAGGTCTCCTGGAGGGTCGTAGCTCTGCAGAGTTTGCTCCAACCCTGATCAAACACAGCTGACAGCTGACTCTTTTGAACACCTCAATTATTTAGATCAGCTGTGTTTGATAGGGTTGAAGCAAAACCGTGTAGAGCTGTGGCCCTCCAGGAATTGAGTTTGAGACCTTCGGTTTTAATGATTGAAGTCCAGAACCAACCTTTTTTTTGTAAACTAAGGCATTTTAATTCAAAATTCAAGGTTTCTAATGCGATACTTCAAAATGTGCATGACCACTGGGTGATGGAAACTCAAAATTGATGAGCTGGTTTTCAAACAATATTATAAGAAAATAAAAGTGTTTTTTGACCTTGGATGCTTGCAACCTATTATTATAGACATTCAAGACAAAACAAAGATCCTTTTAAATAGCAAAATAAGGGAACTTAAAGGCAAGACCGGCTCGCCCGCCTCCAGGGAAATAACACGCTGACTTAATGTCACAGTGAAACAACAGGTACCTACAGCTAAACAAAATGAACGCACCAGTGAATAGACATTTACAGCTGAGAGCAGGAATTATTGTCAGGGCTGAAATGTTTGCTCAATGAAATTCATCTCATATCTGCTCTGAGCGAACTGGTAAATTTGTCTGTTTGTGTGCGCAGAGACAGTCTGTTTGAAGCATTGAGACCCAAGAGAAGAATGAATATGAATGAGAGGGAGGGAGGAGTATCCGAGGGGGGGCTAAATGTCACCCTCACCATTCGCCTACTAATGCATGGCAAGGTAAGACATATGTCGGATCCTAGCCAAGCTGAGTTTCATTTGTTTTCAGCCTTGTGTTTTGCAGGCATACCTAGTCAAGCAGTAAGACCAGAACAAGAGAAAGATTTCTGATTGTATAAGCCATTCCTTTAGTTTACGAGTTGTCGATATAATTGATTATGAAATGTTTTCTTTTTGATGACCTACGGTAGTATTGACAGCATGAAGTGGCTTTTGCAGCATTATTATTTCTTACAATGAACCCACAATTTTCCTGGGCATCTTTATTTAGCTGCCCTATTATTCAGAATCATTTCAGAAATATTATTACCTTTTAAGTATAACTGTTATACAATTAAGTACATTTTAAAACTGTTATTTATTCATGTTTTTAAAAGCTGATTATTGCCACATGATAATAAAGGAATCCATTTATTTCATGATGTTATAATTCATAGAAAGAACATTTTATTTAGAACATAAATCATTTGTAAGATTACAATTGTGTTTACTGTCAAGTTTGATAAATTTTATTGTATCTTTTGTTAGTAATTATACACTGTAGAACCCAACAGTCAGCTTTAATGAATTGAGTGTAGTTCACTCCAAATTTTCTGAAAGTTAATTCTACCCATTTGAAAAGAGTTTTGAACTCAGTGTTGAAGGCAATGAGTTAATTAAATACCTCATTACTTCAACTTATATGGAGTAGGCTCATAGTACTCATATACTGTAGATTAGTTTTTTAAGTCCAATAGTTTGTTTCCTTAAACGGTTTGAGTTGCCCTAATGCATTGTGTTTTACAGTACTCAGCTTGTTTGAGTTCTTTATTCAGCGGGTTTTACTGTGCTCAAAATGCTTCGTTTACTCAAATTTATTAAGTTCACAGTACTCATTAGGATTAGTTTTTGAACTTAAATGGTTTGTTGTAATTGGTTTCCTCAAACGTTTGAGTTACCTTAACTTTTTGGCTGTTACAGTGTATGATTCATAGAAAGAACATTTTATTTACAACAGAAATCTTTTGTAAGATTACAAATGTATTTACTGTCACGTTTGATCAATTTTAATGTACCTTTTGTTAGTAATTATACTGTAAAACCCAACAGTTAACTTTATCAAATGAAATGAGTGTAGTTAACTCAAAATTTACTGAAATTTTGAACTTTGAAAAGAGTTTTGAACTCTTAACTCTTAATGAGTTAAATAAATACACTGTAAAAAGTGATTAAAGCGAGTAAACCAATTGCCTTAAGAGCAACAAGTTGACTTTACAAAAATAATGTAAGTAAACCCATTGTAACTTGGAACTGTTAAGTTGACTTAATTTGTATAATTATGCAAATTATACTCACTTTTTAAAAATAAAAGTAAACTAATCACTTTTTTCCGATACACCTTTATTATATTTGTTTTTTCTCATCTTTTCTGTATCTAGCAAAATGACATACAGTAAAATAAATCTGCTCTTCCAGAGTCTAGTGTGTCTTCTAAATTCAATACAGGCTATAATTGTAAATTTTATAGACTTAATGAAGCACCAAATATGTAATATTATGATTATTACAGTAATTATTTGAAAACAGGCGTGCTAAAATAGTCTGACACTGTAAAGAGGGATTAGTTGACTTTAAAAAAGTGAGTACAATTTGCATAAGTCAACTTAATAGTTCCAAGTTACAATGGGTTTACTTACATTATTTTTCTAAGTCAACTTGTTGATTTTAAGGCAATTGGTTTACTCACTTTACGTAACTAATCATTTTTTTACAGTGTACCTCATTCCTTTAACTTAAATGGAGTATTTGTTGGATTTTACTTTGCTCAATTAATTAATTTACCTGAATTAAGTTCAGAGTACTCATTAGGATTATTTTTTAACTTAAATGGTTTATTGCAACTGGTTTCCTCAAACGGTTTGATTTACCTTAACTTATTGGGTTTGACAGTGTACAATTATATTTAATATGTTTTTTTTATTTCTAATCATAATAAGGAATCATTTGTGGACATATTTAAAATTTGTTTTTGATTAATGGAATAAAACATTTTATTTAAACAGAAATCTTTTGTAGCATTAAATATTTTCTCTCCCTTTTGATCAGTTGAACGTGCCTTTTATATAATTATAAATATTTTATTATATGATTGTTGTTATAATTATAATAAGGAATTACTTATAATTTCTTGTTATATTGCTGTCTGATATTTTTTGTGGACATTTTTTATTAATAGAAAATGACATTTTATTTAAACAGATCTTTTCTCTTACTTTTGATCAATTGAATGTGTCTTTTGTGTGTGTGTGTGTGTGTGTGTGTGTGTGTGTGTGTGTCTGTGTGTGTGTGTGTGTGTATATATATATATATTCTTTTTTATTATAACTATACTAAGGAACTATTTATAAGTTCTTATGATATTGCTGTGTAATATTTTGTAGATTAATAAAAAATTCAGAAGAACGTTTTAGTCATTCAAAACAATTAAATGTCAGTATATTAAATTTTCACAATACTTAGCTTATTACAATTTTTACTGTATTTTTTACTGTATTTTAATTATTCCAAACCTTTGATAAGCAAATTTATTTATATAGCACATTTCATACGCAATGGTAATTTCAAGTGCTTTACAGAAACAAGAATAAAAGAAACAAGTATAAGAAAATAAAAACAGATTAAAAACAGATAAACAGCATAGATAGTTAGAGATATTTCAATACAGTACATAATATTAAAATCCATTAGGGACACACTATAATTCACTACATTAATATGTTATATATGTTTTGTTTATTTATTTTGTGCGTCTGTGTGTTTCTAGGAGGTTGGAAGTATCATTGGGAAGGTAAGCATTTCAGTAATATTCTGAGTAATAATTATATTGCTGAATTAAGCATAAAAAGCAATGTACACATGTAATATAATTCATTTGTTTTAGTTTAGATATTCTTTTAAATTATTTCCTCTTGTTTGGCTTTTCAGAAAGGAGAGACTGTCAAAAAAATGAGAGAGGAGGTAAGTGCCACACTGATCTATACACAGTCAAGCAAGACTAATCACTTTTCATTTATGAATATCAAAACCTAATTTAAGATGTCACATATTGAACACATAATGAACAACATTTCCCATTAACCATTGACTGTTGCTTTAATATGAAACGTAATGCATCAATGCTGACTAGCAGTGTAAAGATTCAAATGAGCTCATTTGGGAAACCACATGTTTTAGACAGCAAAAACTGGGATAATTTTCAGTTTGAGCAACCTCATCTTATTCAAATTATATTATTTGAATGATCAGTTACATGGTATTTAACTGGGAGAGGGTGCAAATGTCAGCTCACAGGCGAGATTGATCAATTAAATGCGATGCGACGCAAAAACCTCTGCTTTTCTCTGTGGATTCAGAGTGGAGCCCGAATTAATATATCTGACGGTTCCAGTCCAGAGCGCATTGTCACCATCACTGGGGCATCTGAGGTCATTTTCAAAGCCTTCGCCATGATTGCAGAGAAGTTTGAGGAGGTGGGTGGAATTTTTCTAGTAATGAGTGGTTAAAGTTATGGGTGATTTGATTCATTTAGATTGTAGTGCACTGTTCAAATGTTTATGTGGATTTGCAGTATATTCATGACATATATTTAAACCAATTGTGTAACATAGTTGTTTGATTTAATTTATTACAGTTACTGTGGATTTTTATTACCACAATTTGTTGGTTTATTATCCTGTTGCTGCTTGTTTTATTGTGATTTATTCCTTTTTCTTATGTTCATTTTTAGAAATATACTTGTGAATTGGTATCGTTCAGTCATTTTAGATAAAAAAATAAATGAAATTATTTTTTAAATTTAAATGAAGATGCATGGGAATGGTACAAAACTGCACTCCTTGTTATGAGCACACACAAACGTATATTTATATATCTGAAGACATTGTATCATGAGACATATCCTAATGCTTCTCAAAGCTGAACTGGTGAGCAAATTCAGCTGCAGTGTTGAATAAATTGCCCATTGAGATTCTCCACATCATCCTGTCCTGCTGTCAGAGGGTTTCGTTCACTTTAGAATGGCTCACCATCTTGCAAAGTCAGTGAAAGCTGGAAAATCAATCAAATATATATATTTCGGAATATATTACAGAACAACCTAAGGTGTCCTAAGTTTAGAGGTCACTGCTTAGTCTTAATAAAACTGTTATTTTTCAACTTTAAATAAGCCTTTATTGTAAAGTACAGTAAAAAAACTAAGTAGTTCAAATTCCTCTGCGTTATTGGTGTTAAATTGGCACGTAGTGGTAATTTCTCTAATTACAAGCCCTTTTTTAACTGGCAGTTTAATGTTGTGTTCTTATCATTTTGAATTGGATCCTTGGACTGGAGATTATTCATTTTTAAAGTAATGTTCGGCATAATAGACCTGTGTTAAATGCAAGCTTCATGACATTCAGTTATGTTTTTATCACTTTAGTATGAAGACATCCACATTGTCAAGTCAATAACACTATTTTTTTCAATGTAAAGTGCCGAGTAAAAAGAAGGCACTGCACCAGATGTCTACAAACAGTTGGTCCAGTGTGTCAATCAAAGATTAATACAGATGTTTGTTTATTCTGCAACATCAGAGGCCACAAAAATTGCAAAGTGCAAGAAAGTGCAATTCCTTAGTACAAAGTTCCAAGGTGCATTCCAAATACTAAAAAAAACAGCCATTCGAGTATGGAGCGACTGGAAGTGTCACAACTTTTCCCTGGTTCTGTGTGTGGTTATTGTGGTACAGTACAACAAGTCTAGAATCTAAATCTAAACCTCCCAGTTTGCAAGTTATAATGATGAGTTCTACAAAGTCATGCAGACTTTTTATAAGCTGTAATCTTGTAGTTATGGTAAATTCAACATAGTGTTACACATACTTAACTTTCCAATTTTCACTCATCTAAATATGAACAATAAATGAATGATTTTGTATCACTTTATTTTGATGGTCCCTTTAATGCATTTTGTTGAATTTGAGTTACATTGCATCTAGATGCCAACTAATTCGTTTATTGAACCTTCCAGCTGCAACCCATCACTGGGAAACACCCTTGCACTCGCAGTCACACACATACACTACGGACAATTTAGGTTAACCAATTCACCTATAGCCCATGTTTTTCCACTGTGGGGGAAACCAGAGCACTTGGAGGAAAACCACACGAACACAGGGAAAACATGCAAACAGTTTTAATACCTACTGTAAATAAGCTCATACAATCTGATTTTACATAGTAATTTATTCTTAAAAGATCAATATGGCTTTGCAGCGAGGTTGTCCAGATGAAGGTCAAAGGGACCTTTTCAGTCATAGTGAGAGATGCTGATCAATTTAGTTATGTGATTACTATATTTCTAAATATGAAATGTTAGCTGATCTAGTCTGCTTTGTGCACAAAATAAAACATTTTTGTTTAGATTATTTTAGAACATTTTTGTTTTAGTGAAACATTCATATGTTTCATTAATTATAAGTGACAACCCTGCCTTAAATGTTAAGAAAATGGTATTAGATCTATAGCTTGAGCACAGTTTTTATATTATGAGCCAGTTATATTATAAGTTGTATTATTTTTGAGCTGCACGAGTGTATTCTGTAACACTATTACTCTGGCTTTTAATGAAATGAATAGAAAGCAAATTAAGTCCCAGCCAGGGCGAACACTGATTACCATAATGATGAGTTACAACTATTTACACTTTTATCCCACAATGCAGCTTGATATGGCTATTTTTAACAATGCTACAGCAAGTGAACTAGTCTGCATCTCACAGTGAACATTAAAACGCAGCATTGAACTGTAAGAAATGATTTAAACCTTGTACATCCTGTCAACATCTTAAAGTGTTGAGGTTTCATTTAAAAAAGGCATCAACATCTTGCAACAGTCCCTTCCCCGGTGTACACTTGACTTTTATTTAAAAAGACACAATTGAATTGAGCTGCTTTTTGATTTGTATATGCATCTCTTTTAGGATATCTTGGCATCCATGATAAACAGCACGGTGACAAGCAGGCCTCCTGTGACACTGCGCCTCGTCTTCCCTGCCAGTCAGTGCGGTTCGCTCATTGGCAAAGGAGGCTCGAAGATCAAAGAGATCAGAGAGGTAGATATTCTAGGTGGAGGTTTAATTGTCAGCAAATGCACAGGGTTTGTGATGCAGGTCACAGCGGCTCCCAGATGATGCACCGAATGATCCGTTAAACAATTAGTTTCCGTTGTCTCAGCGGCAGGCAGAAACACTTAACATCAGCATGATTGATTGTCCTCATCAAGACAGAACTTTTTATTCCTGAGCACAGGGGGCCGCTCGCCTCACACTTCCGCTAAATCCGCACGTTATGAGACGCAGCACCCCTGAGCTGTAATTTGCTAAACTCTTGAACCCGCTCACTTTTCCTCCAAGTTATCTATTCACTGTTTGCGCTGATGGAAAAACAAAGCGATCCACCTCGCAAGCAGAACAATTTGTTGTCATTTAGCTGCTGAAATTGATGTGAGGAGGACACTGGCTTTAGCTTGAAGGCTTTGTTTTTTTTATTCGGCTGGTGGATCACATTGAATAAATATAGCTGTCCTCACTGCTGAGGGCTGTGAGGGGTGAACTGGCTGCTTTTATTCCCAGTTGCTATGAATGTCTAGGACAGGACGGCCCACCAAAGGCCTAAATAGACTCACATTTATATACAGTATCCAAATAGCGTGACCTAAATAACTGGCCAGACGATAACAATGTCAGTTCTAGACATGAGAATAGCTGTAATCCCAAAAGGGACTGTATGGCACACTTTTTTTGCCATTTTCTTTGAAAATAAGTCTAAATTTGTACACTTCACTTCCTCAGTGCTAAGATTAGAAAAGGTGTGATTGCTATTGCTTTTCCTGTTGTAAATATGCAAATATGTTAGAATTGTGTGAATGCTAGATGTTATTTAGATCAAAAAGTTCTTCAGGAATATCCATATAACCTACATTTTTTAATTCACAACTGTAAATTATAATAAAAATTATTTATAAAGACATTTCAAAACAAAATATGTATTCATTAAAGGACTTCAGAATGTCATTTAGCAGTCCGATATATTATATGTTACCCAACACTGGGAAACACCCAAAACAGTCTTTCACACACACACTCATACACTACAGCCAATTTAGCTTAATTTACCTATAGCGCATGTCTTTAGACTGTGGGAGCACCCGGAGGAAACTCACGCGAACATGGGGAGAACATGCAGACTCCACACAGAAATTGCAACTGACCCAACCGGGGCTCGAACCAGTAACCCTCTTGCAGTGAGGCGATCGTGCTACCCACTGCGCCACCATGACGACCAGGTTATAGTTAAAATATAGTAATTCTAATAGTTTAATATATGTTTGATTTTTGGAAATCACCAAGCAACTCCTCCTGATTGTCCTCACTTTTGGAACCACTGTGTTAGACAAATAAGAAATGAAAAATGTGCAGAGCAGTGGGTCCCCAGGACCAGGATTGAAAAACCACTGTTCACATTAGGCCATGGTAAATGATTTATGACTGAATGTGAAGCGACAGGTCAGATGCAGCATGTCCAAATTTCTTTCATACTTAGAGGGTCAGGTCTAGGCGAAAGGTAAATTCTTCTTGTGCCTATCCATCTTCCCTTTTTGTGATATTTAAAAATCTTATGAACAACAAATTAGTTACAACACAGTGTAGCAGCACACGTCCTTATGCCTTACAAAGACACTCAACAATTGAACAAAACGTCATATGTTTCCTTTGTCAATGCTTGCAGCATGTGATCACCTATCTGATTAGACACAGTATTAAATTTAAAATCTAATAAATCTAATGAAAAAGACATTACTAAATGAGCATAATAACTCTCAATTTGTGCAAAATTGCTTTGGAATCCAATCAAAAGTCTGACCAACAGTACATAGTAACTCTCAATTTGTGCAAAATTGCTTTGGAATCAAGTCAAAAGTCTGACCAACAGTACATAATAACACTGCTCCACCATATTTTCACAATGTATACTATCTATAATCATACTATTTAAAGCATACCTTTTTAATGCTTGTGAAATAAGTTCATATTCAAATGTAGCACCCAGATCGTTGTAAATCTTGGCTTTGATATAGCAATCAGGTAAGTTTACAAAGTAATTATAACTCAGATAAATGTTCAATGTTTGTGAGTTTATTTAATTGCTCATTATCATTAAATATACTCACTCAGACAGGCCAAACAGGTCTGCAAATGTGAAGCATAACCTACTTCTTGTAACAGTCAATATTAAAAGAAGTACGAATGCTGTTACTTGTGGCTTTTCTAATCATCCCGTCCAGCATGTGTTGACTAAGAGCGTTGTTATGTGTCAGAGCACAGGTGCCCAGGTCCAGGTCGCAGGAGACCTACTGCCAGACTCGACTGAGAGAGCTGTGACCATCTCTGGCACCCCACACGCCATCACCCAATGCGTGAAACACATCTGCACCGTCATGCTGGAGGTTTGTCACCATGCACTTTTTTAATTGAAAATCAGAGCAACTATGGATGATTTCCCTCGTGCTTAAATGGTATTTCAGGTGGGGAATATTTTTCAGCTCTTTCTCACCTTCACGCTTCATTTGCATTCACTTTCAGTGCATGCACTACATGTTAAATGTTCCTACTTGCTTCATTAGTTCCCAGCATCCAACCTTGGATGCCTTTGTTTTTCAGGATTTTTCCCTTGCTCACATTAACTTTGGGTTTTGAATATTAAAATCCAGTGAGGCTTAACAGAGCTCTGGACACATACTGACTAGTGCCTCTGCTTTGTTTGTCCTGTCTTCCTTATTTAGTCACCACCTAAAGGAGCCACCATTCCTTACCGACCCAAACCCTCTGCGGGTGGTGGCCACACAGTGTTGACGCAACCGCATGCTGCGACGGTACGTTCTCCATCCATCTCTTAATGCAAAAGCCGTACGATCGAAACAGTCCTTCACGAGCATTAATGATTCCATAGCTCCCTGCAGTCCCAGTGGGGTGCTGTTAGTGTGGATGTTTACGCTAATGATTATACCAAGATCAGCTGGCGAAATAAATCTAACCCCTAGACGCAATCAGTAATTCAGTCACCAATGGGGCCGTTGGACCATGCCAAGTGCTCTTAAACATGCAGATCAGCCTCGCTTTGAATTACTAATTCAGATCTGTAGGTGTTTGAATTGGATCGCTTCTAACTAATTGTTGTAAACACAGCTGTATATAGCTGGAGTAAACAATTCATTCATCAGTATTCCATTCTATTTTAATATTCATACTTTGTGAATTATATGGCAAGCCATTTTATCATTTCATGTACTAATATCTACTCTTATGCTACTTGTACATTGGTAAAAGTATCCTTTCTATAGACCTTTTTCTTAGAATGTAAAATTACCCATTATGTAGGGCTGGACGATTTGACCTAAAATTAAAATCTCGATTAATTGAACATTCCAACTCGATTACGATTAATGAACTATTATTTTATTTATTTATTGTATTTTTTTGGGCCAGATAGTTCACTAACAAGTTTTATACAGTAAATATGCTGTGAGATGTTTGAATGAAGGGTGCATTATTGATTTTAAAATGATTGATGGAAACATACACTATCTACTATCAATGATTATTTATTGAACATCAACGTTGAACAATTAAAATTAAAATACACTTTGCCTAAAACCAACAGTCACTTTTATTCTTATAAAAAAGTGGAAATAAAAAACTTGCACTTTTGGAAACAAAATAAATTATTTTCTATGTTTCTCATATTAAAAGTAGAAAATAAGCAGTATTTTAATATGTTAAAGTAAATAAAAATTTTATTGTAATGGAAAATATGCCGTTTCAAGGCATCTGTGGCACAGCTTTAAATCATCGTCAATGTAGTGCAAAAGTGCGATGTGTAAGTTCATTTTAAAGAAGGCTGCACCAGACCATACTTGAGCATTCGACTCAGAAGTATAAATCGGCCTCAACAGAGCAGGGTCACATGACTCTACAGGGGAAGTAGGGAAAAGTATGAAAAGTAAAAAATTGACCTGGAAAAAATAGGTCGATTATAGGTTCTGAATCTCGATTTCGATTACTTTTCGATTAATTGGCCTGCCCTACCATTATGCTTTGCATATATGCACAAGGAGGATGCTTCAAACTTCTGATTGGCAGCTGATGCGTATAAAGTGTCACATTCGGACAGCTTTAAAACTATAGTTTTAATCTATTTTACTTGCTTTTAACATCTTTGAACTAATACTGCTTTTGATCAGCACCACCTCCTGGACTTATTATTTAAAAAAATGCGATCTAATGGGATAGAAAACAACTGCTGCAAGGTATTTTTCAGCATCTGATCTGACGGCAGACACTAAATTAGGAGAATGTATTTCTCTAGCACTTGAATCACATCTGACAGAAGTATAATGTCTTTAAACCATGTCTTTCTTTCAAAATGTAAGTTTTGCATCTCAAAACACTCTGTAAGCCACTGAAAACAGAATCGACACCCAGTTGAGAAACTCTGCTCTGGCTAATGACAATTCTTAACAAAAGTTCTAAGCACCCTACCGGAAGGCGCTGGTCACTATGGCACCTTCCATGCAACAACGAAGAAAAATGTCTATAAAGGTCTTCTTAATCATCAGCAACAGTATTAGTGCTAATTCTAGAACTTTTTTTAAAAAAGATACCAATTTTTATTAAGCTCGAAATACATCAAGTTAACGTCAAAGAACTAGGAGAAGTGGAAACCTACTTAAAAGATACTCCTACTTATTTATGAGATACTAGAACTTATTTATAGGCCTGGGAGTTGATTCCAAAAAACTAAAAATCCTCCTTTGAGGCTTTGAGAACTAATTTTAAAGTTCAGAACTGATTCCATAAGGGAATCGACTCCTCTTTTCAGTTTAAAAGAGCTAATTAATAATTTATGATCAGAAGTCACTTGCTAATAATGATTAGAAACATTTCCGCAATAAAGATTTGGATTGCTCACTCCAATTATTTTGTTCCACTAACCATATCCACAGCTCATGTGACATTTTGTAATTTCTAATTTGTAATTTTGGTTATGGTATATCATGCTGAAATATTCAAATAATAGACTCTTTCATTAATTTTCCTACAGCTTAGTCCCTTTATCCATCAAGGGTTGTCACAGTGGAATGAACCGCCAGCTTATCCACTACAGCCAGTTTAGTATATTCAATTCACCTATAGCACAAGTCTTTGGACTGTGGGGGAAACTGAAGCACCCGGAGGAAAGCCATGTGAATGCGCAGAGAACATGCAAACTCCACACAGAAATGTCAATTGGCCCAGCCGGGACTCGAACCAGTGACCTTCTAAATGTGAGGTGACAGTGCTAACCACTGAGCCACCGTGTCACCCCAAATAATAGACAAGATAAGTTTTTAACTTAATTTTATTACTAATTCAGACACGTGTTTTTTATGTATGTGCCTTTTGGTTGTGCCATCAGGTTTTGTTGAAATATATAATTGAGTATAATCTGCATAGTGTGTTCTAATAATGTCTCCCAGGGGTAGCATGTATATTGTAAACAACAAAGGGCCTAAAACTGATCCTTGAGGCACAAGGGGAATACTTTACTGACCTGACTTGTGAAAGCTGTCCATTTATGTTTACAAACTCGTAACGGTCAGTTAAGTAAGACTTAAACCATTGTAAAACCTGGCAGCACTTAGATCAATAAAAAAAAAAATAAAAATTAA
Source organism: Danio aesculapii (assembly GCF_903798145.1). Taxonomy (NCBI): domain Eukaryota; kingdom Metazoa; phylum Chordata; class Actinopteri; order Cypriniformes; family Danionidae; genus Danio; species Danio aesculapii. The sequence goes on along the minus strand of NC_079447.1, from coordinate 37,576,178 downwards.
TAAAAAAGTGTTATCATCCAAAAAATGTGTACTAGTACCTGTTTAATAAGTATTAGTAGCTAATCAATAAGTACCTGTGTCTAATAAATATGCAATAAGTATTGTTATCTAAAAAATAAGCACTAGTACCTAAAGCTAGAATATAATATTCCAGTCAGAATGTTTTATATATTAAATATTAAAACAGTTTGCCATAAAAATACAAACTAAACTCTGACCCTTTATTTTTGACAACTCCTCTTGGTATGTTGTCCAAAGGGCTCCTGCCATTCATTTGAGTGGTCATGACATTTAGTTTGACTGAGGTGAGGACTGCAAAGGCTAGATGTCTGTATAATGAAAAATCATGTCAGCTTCAAGCTTCATTTGACTTGCAAGATTAAAAATGTACTTCTGTGTTTATGTTTTAGCTGTGACTGGTGGCAACATGGGGTGTTCATGTGATGCCCCCTTGTGGTTACATTAAGATGAACTTAATCATAATTGCACCTGACATATTTAAGTATGTTCAGAATAAATAGTCTCAAACGGACAGAATTGAGTTGTGGCATAAAGTCTGGTCCGCTTTGACATTTATTCTGACCAATCATCATCACATAACCTCAGACAGACTGTTTCACTGGTCAAGTGTTATTTCTATTTTATTTGTACCCAGGTTTTATTTTTGATCATACCTTTTTGCTTAATATGTTTTTATGATTGTAAACAAACAATTACTGCACTTTACACTCTTAGAAATATACAAAAAAAGTACATTATGGCGACACGGTGGCGCAGTGGTTACAAATGTCGCCTCACAGCAAGAAGGTCCTTGGTTTGAGTCCCGGCTGGATCAGTTGGCATTTCTGTGTGAAGTTTGCATGTTCTCCTCAGGTTTACGTGGGTTTCCTCCGGGTGCTCCGGTTCCCCCCACAATCCAAAGACATGCGGTACAGGTGAATTGAATAAAAAACTAAATTGGTCGTAGTGTATGTGTGTGAATGAGTGTGTATGGATGTTTCCCAGTACTGGGTTCCAGCTGGAAGAGCATCCGCTATACAAAACATATGCTGGATAAGTTGGCGGTTCATTCCGCTTTGGCGACCCCTGATGGATAACAGGACTAAGCCGAAGGAAAATGAATGAATGAATGAATTAATTAATGAAGTATGTTTATAGGTCAAATAAAAGAGTATATTTAAAGAATTAAAAGAATATATGTGTATATTCATAGCAGTAACGTAATGCATCTAATGGTAGCTTAAGGTATTAATATAATTTTAAGGGTACCCCTGTAATAGTAACTATTTTGTCTTTTTGAATTCTTCAAATGACAAGTACCAAAGAAGGACAGGCTGCAATTATTAATTAAATAAATAAGAGGTGAAAAGAAAAAACAAATGTTTCGGCTATGTGCTGATACTGATGAAGTTTTATCTTTTCTCCTGTGATTTAATTATTAAATTATTGCAGCCAAATCAAATGTTATCACTCGATTGAATGGCCGTTATCAGTGGTTATCCGCTGATAGATATTCAGTTCTATTCAATGTTTATTTGTATAGCACTTTTACAATGTAGATTGTGTCAAAGCAGTTTAACATAGAAGTTCTCGTAACTTGAAACAGTGTCAGTCCAGTTTTCAGAGTTGAAGTTCAGTTTAGTTCAGTTCGGTGTGGTTTAATTTTCACTGCTGAGAGTCCAAACACTGAAGAGCAAATCCATCGATACGAAGCTCCACAAGATCCAAACCAAGCAAGCCAGTGGCAACATTTGGTCACATCACCAAACTTGTGGTAGAGCACGGTGATTTACATTTTGATTAAATCTCTTTGAATTCTAGAATAATTCTGCATTTATATACATTGCTCCAATAAACTTAACACATCGTGAACACAACTATCCAATGAAAAATGGTTTACATTTAAAAAAAGGTGGGTGTTGCGCTGACATTAGAATATTTGTCGGATTTTTGTGAATCTAAAATAACAAATGATTTGGATATACAGTGCTGCTGTCTTCCTAAACTGCTGCTACAGAAACTCAGTAAGCAAACTTAACTTATTTCAAAAAGGACTGATTATTTAAAATGGCAAAACAATTGTTTCCTTGTAGATGTCAACCTACAAAATGATTGACCTGGCAATTCTAGTTCTTCCTTATAAAAGCTCATTGCATCAGTCTGGTACCTTTTAAACAATAGTTACATTTTTATCCAGTTCTTTAAGTGATCTCATCTGAGCTTTTGATTTTCATGAAAGATTTCTAGGTTTTTTATGAAGTGTATATCAAATAGACTGTGGGTGGTTTATGGGCATAGCATGTCGTCTGAGCCTGACTAATGACTGAGCAGCAAATAGACGGATGTTATTTGAACTAACCTAAACACTTTATCTGTTCCACAGGCATTTGCTATTCCAGGACAGTTTGCCATTCCACCCCAAGACGTGAGTGTTCGTCCTGCTGGCTGATCAGTATCATTCACGGCACAGCACACTTCACAACACAACACCACTGCAGTGTCCCAGTCACATCTCCCAGCCCTTGCACAACCACAAATCTCCCACTGCGTTCCTCACATACACCTGAGAGCCGATCTCCCTGTCCTTCCAAACACACTCAATCCTTCACTAACTTGGCGCTTCCTTCAAACGAGGATATCAGATTAAGATGCTCTCCACCTGTGACCACCTGCATCGCGGTTAAAACACAAATAAAGATCGTGTGTTAAATCAATCAGTTACACGAATGCTATAATTACAGTGGTTGCAATGCAGCACTGTATTGATTAAACCCTACACATTATGGATAGGGATTGATTTAAACCTCTCAATGTAAGTGGTTCAGTTTTGTAACGAAAGCATGTCTAACTGTTTCCAATACAGAATCTATTATGTAATGGAAGCCTGTTTCTAATTTTGAGGTAGAAAATGAAAATTTTATATATATACATATATATATATATATGTTCATCACTGATACAGGACTGATATATATATATATCATGGATGTTAGATGTGTTGTAAAACATACAGTAGTGGCCTAAGGTAATTAAAATTATAATTTGCCCTTTATTGAAACATATTGATGTAGGATGTATGTGCTTGGAGAGTGTACAACACTTGCATGTATTTAATTTGATAGAGAAATGGGTTGAAGAGTGACTGCTACTCTAATACAAGTAAGAATAACATACAAAATAAAAATTTGTGTTTATACACATTATTTGAGAGCTTTTGTTGACTTATAGGGTCAATAAAAGCAAATATTGTATGAAGCATTCATTCAGGCATCACCTTTGACCACTACTGCAGTTTCATTGCAACAGAGTAGCAATTATGAGTTGATAAAATATATAAAGTAAAGCCACAGGTACACAAAACTAGTATTACTAGTATTAAAAAACTAACAAAGAAACAGCTATACAGATATACAGTGGGGGAAATAAGTATTCAACATGTTACCGTTTTTCTCAGAAAATATATTTCTAAAGGTGCTGTTGACTTGAAATATTTACCAGATGTTGATAACAACAAAAGAAATCTATATAAGAAAAACAAACAAATCTAGTTCATGAATTAAGTTATGTGTAATAAAAGCAAATGACACAGGAAAAAAGTATTGAGCACATCAAGAAAGGGAGGTGTAAAAAACGAAGTGAAAGCCCAGACAGCAGCTGAAATGTCTTATCTTGAAATGTAGTTATTCAGAAAACCTCTGCCCTAAATTAAGGACAGAGGGTTGCTGAATAACTTATGAGAGATTTCAGCTGCTGTCTGGGCTTTCACTGCCTTTTTACACCTCTCTTTCTTCATGAGTTCAATACTTTTTTCCATGTTAATTTATTTTATAACACGTAAATTAATTTGTAAACTAATTAGATTTGTGTTCATTCATTTGTGTATTTCTCAGGTTGTTATCAACATCTGCTGAAAATTTTAAGTGAACAGCACCTTTAGAAATATTTGAAAGAATTGTATTACATTTTCTAAGAAAAATGGTGACTAATTGAATACTTATTTCCCCCTCTGTAAATTCCGGCTGTGTGATATAGTCAAAGTCAAAGTATAAATTTGCAGTTTAGAGATTTCAAGTCACAGAATATAGTAAAGTAAACAAGCAGATATGAAAAATGTATTTGTGAGATATCAATTATTCTACAATACCTAACAATAGATAACTGCATAGTGATTTGAACACCCTTTTTTCTTCACTAATAGTTATAGCACCCAGTAAATATAAATGAACATCAGCAAGACTATGCTACAACTACAGTGTACATTTCAACCACACCTCAGTGACATGTTATGTTACATTTACCTTTAATATTAATTCACCAGCTGTCTTTGCAGCATTTTTTGATCTGATTACCTGATATGTAGAAATGAAGCAATAGTAAAATTTAATTAATCTATATTAAAACCGAATCGCAAGCTTATGAAAGAAAGTGAATCGTCCAATTTGTGCCAATGCTCTGCTCTAAGATAACACATTAGCAAGTTGGTCTACTGATAACAAACAAGGGGATTCTATTCAGTCAATTAAAAAGCAAATTTTTAATCATTTAAACAAAAATAAATAAATTTTATAGTATAATTTTCATGTTAGAAATGCAAAAGCTGAATAATCAATCAAAGCCCACTGATAAATCTGTGATTTAATTTAATATTGTTTTATTCAACTAAATTAATTTAATTGAACAATTATTTTATTAATGATTCTAATAATCATTAGATTAGAAAAAAAATATTATGATTTTTGATTAATGTAGCCTCAGTCACAGCCTGAGAAATAAAGCTGCAAATATATGCTTTAAAGTGATACATACATTAGATATGAAAGTTTTGCTTAAATTTGGAATATAAACCAGCCTAGTGTGATAAGATTTAAAGTCAATGCAATGGAGTCGTGAGATTTCCAGATTATATAAACTAATTTGAGTTTAATTATATAATTTTAATTTAATAATTATTATAATTTTCAAGAAATTTGAGATTTACTCAAACATTTCCCACTGTAGAAATTTAACCAACAATTATAATATATTCACAATTCATTCGAAATTCATATTTACACCTATATGCATTCTGAGTTGTGATTGGTCTTGCATGTAACATCTTTAACACTACCTCTGCAAAGACATCATCAAGTCATCTGTTAATTCTCACTGACAGCTGGCAGAAACCCAGACATATGTCATAAACCCTGCAGAGCGACTCAGATGAATCATTTCACTCTCAAAACCTAAACACACCTCAAACTTTAACTCAATTCTGTCCCTGCCCCTCAAGCACTTTAATCCCCCTGAGGAAAAACAAATCTAGTTTTTCGATCATCTTATTTGGGAGAAGTGGATGGTAAGTCCAGAGGGGGAACCTGATAGCTAATCAGATGTTGAAATTTTAATATGGGTGCAGTTCTGTCTGTGTGTTCCGAAATAATTCCGTTTTGATTGGCTAGTTCTAACCTCCCTTCCTGCCCCCGCAGTTGACCAAGCTTCACCAGTTGGCTATGCAGCATATCCCCCTTACCTCCCTTGGGCAGAGCAACCCCACCTTCCCTGGTACGTACCCAAAACTCCCCAGGGAAGTCTGTCTCTCCCTCTGTCTGTCTGTCTGTCTCTCTCTCTCTCTTGATCTGTCTTTTTCCTTCGTCTGTCATGTCTCACCACCTCAACCGCATGTTCTACTTTTCTGAAGAAATTGAGGGCGAAGCTGTTTTTGTGGTAAGGCAACAAATATCATAACACTGCCAACATAATGCTGCACATGCCGTGCTATGATACCACCATTAACCAGCTCCAAAGCTCTATTCAGGGGCGGACTGGCCATTCGAAACACCTCTGGACAATATGGGCCCTTTGCTTTGCGTGTATACTGTAAATATACAATGTAATATATACACTGTAAAAAAAATTCTGTACAATTTACGGAAAAATACTGGCAGCTGTGGTTGCCAGAACTTTTTTGTAAAAAATACAAATTTTTTTCTGGAAAATTGTTTTTACAAAAAAATGTTGTATTTTTAACATGAGAAATTTTTATTCATTAACTGATGCAATGATCATTTACAAACCTTTGAGTTAAATATTTATATTTGCAGAAAGCAACTACATTTTAATTGGCATTTACTAGCATAAAAATCAACATTTTAAATGCCTAAGTAATATATCTGGGCATATTGATATTGAGAACCATCGTACATCAGTTCACTACAAAAACTTTTTAAATAATGTAAAGTCATTAAATGCATTAGTGTGTTCATGTGTGACTGTAATTAACAAACAGACTTTCACTGCATTAGTAACTATACAGTTACATTTTTAAAAAGAAGATTCAGCATAACATCAGATTCTATTAGTTCATCTTGGACTTGCACACAGATGCTACTATTCTCCACAATGGTGACACAAAATAGTTTTACAGTATTTTGCTGTTGTTTTTCTTGATTTTACAAAAAAATACCGGCAGCTGTGGTTGCCAGTAATCTACTGTTTTTAACATTTTACATTGGTAAGTTCAATCTACAGAATATTTTTGTTAAAAATACATTCCACAGTCCCAGAGCAAAATCCTCACTAGTTTCCTAACTACAGAGGGTTGAACACTCAGACAGTGATGAAGTTAATGAGATAAATAAGTGTCTAATTAAAGGAGGATTAATAATTATTGATAAAAAACTGTTAACAAGCAGAATCATGGAAGGAAAGAAACACAAGACCAAATAACACAAATTACAGCCAAAATCAAAGATGAAATCAACTGAAAATAAAACTAAATAAAATAATAATTAATAAAAATAAAAATAATTACACAATAAAACTTTTATTTCTCAAGATCTCAGTAGAGATCATTTAACAACTCCACAAACATCAGGAGCTTCACTTATTACTGACCTTTGACTTTATTTCTGTCAAATTAACAAAAGCTCTTAATGAAATTTCTGTTGTTCATTTGAAGTCACCATGACTGAGGACAGAGTCTGCTTTAGTCGGGATCTTCAACTTCTCGCAATAAAGTAGATTTATTTTTATTTACTTTGGTTGCTATGTTTAATTGTGTTAATCACAATATTTGTATAGCGTGAAAAGCCTAAACAAAATAAAATTAAGTGTGATGAGATTAACTATCATATCAAAGCTACCTGTGGATTCTTGTGGTCTTGTTGAATGGCATCTTAAGTGTGAGAATTAAAAAATAAACGTAAATGAAACTATTGGAACTTAAGCAATCAATGACAGTTTAGCAGGTCTAAATAATCCAGTCATTATGAGAACATTTGATCTATGGCAGAACTCGCAAACACACAAATGTCAACAATTAGTCTCTGAATCTCAATAATGGTGACAAACCAAAAATACAAAACACTCTACTGAAATATTACACCCCAAAAACTAAATAAATGAAAGGCAAAGAAAGAAATGTTAAGAGCATAAAGCTGCATAATTTATTCATGCTGCAATGCATGCTGGGAGTTTTGTACTATGCTGGTACCCAGCATGCATTGCGGGATAAATGACTTATGAAGCTTTTTTTTTAGCTACCATGGATGAGGTTCATATCCTGATTCTTGATGTCTGTGTGTCTTGAATGGGTTGCTGGAGCTTTCAAGGTTTTCTGCATGAAAGTCTATCGATTAGTTCCTTCATAATTGTTCGTTGACCCTTCTAGAAACTGAACTACTGTCCCAAATAACATCACATAAATTAAATATAATAATTAACTTTTTTTTGAGACTTAAATTAATTGATTCTGTAATAAGTACATAATAGTCTTCATTGCTTTTCTTGCTATATCTGACGAGTTTCAGAAGATCAGTTATAACAGCCAGAGAAACATTATGATAAAAGAGTGAAGGTTCAAGAGCCCAACTAATGCAGCCTCTGATCTCCGTGATGGTGAGGTCAAATGAAACGTTTTCAATAAAAATATAAACCTCTGTTAATTATCAAATATTCATGCAGATATGAAAGAATTGAAGTCAAACTGTAATCAGTGAAGCTGCTAATGCTGTTAATTAATGGAGTTGTTTAATTCTCTGTTTTAATTCAGTTGGTTTGGTGTGAGGCTGTGTCTGTAGTTTTATTTCTTGTTCTTTCCTTCAGTGATTGTGCTTGTTAGCTGCAGGTGTTCATCAATTCACTTATTTGTGGTCATTCACTCTGTCTAGTGGACTAAACTAATTGACTAATTTAGGGACTAGTGAATGAGGGTGTGTGGTGAGATTTCAGACACTCTGATTAGTTTCTCGAAAACAAAGGTTAGATCTGTTACAGTTATTTTCTGTATTTTGTACAGAAATGAGCTGTTAATCATTTAACAGGTTTTCACTGTAGATTGTACAGACTTTTACTGTTAAAATCACAAACATTTTTTACAGTGTATATATATTTAAACGTTCATTAGCAGGTTCTCTCTTTTGTGTTTTGCAGGTGTTTTGTTGTTTATTTTTAGATATGAACTGCAAGGACCTTGATCTCTGCTCTGTCGACTTCTGATGTTGAAAATTCTTTAAACAAAGTGACGTTTATAGATGGTTTAGTAATTTTAACTAATATATTTTATAAGAAGTGTATACTATAGTCTATAAAGTAACTTTACCAGGCTTTAGTAATTTACAATACCAATACAGACAATATGTCACATCAAACTATTAAAAATGTCAATTAAAGAGCACCTATGATGAAAATCAACTTTTGTAAGCTATTTGGGCAGAACTGTGTGAATATATAGTGTTTCCACAGTCACATTGGAGTGATATAAACCTAACAAATCTCTTGTTAAAAATTTCTTGACGTTAAAATAGGATTCAAATCCCAGTGATTTTGAGGCCCACCGCAACATGAGGTAGAAGTGCGGTTTTCCCCGCCCACCAAATTGATTGACAGGCACCATGTTTCTATATTAACATGTACTGTATACACATGTCCACAGAACATTTTTTGCAAAGAAACGGGGATTAAAATATCTGTTCCAACTCTCTGTGATTTTTATAAGTTTAAAATGGTTTTAAAACAGAGCATGTTTGCAATAAAGACAATACACTAGAAAATAATACAATATAAATATAGAAAATACACTATGTAATTCTTAACCGCTATAATCACCACGGCTGCATTGTGTCAGTAAATGCTAATATGTGTGTGTACTGCAAAGGCATTTGTGTAAGACTCATTGTTTCAGAAAGGCTTGAATAAACTCCACCACAAATACATGACATAAACTTATTTGGTATTTTTGACTAATGAGCTGTATTTCAGCTTCATTTGTGTCTGTTTCTATCACTGACAGCCATTTATCTGACCTAACGCATGAGAAGCAGACATGCAAGTGAGAAGAGTGAGAGGGGAGAAGCAGCTTATTCGCATTTAAAGCCACAGACTATAAAAAACAGCTGTACTGTACTCAGACACCAAAATGGGCAGATTCTGAGAGGCTGTAATAAATTATCTGATGGCTATTTTGAGCTGAAGCTTTACAGACACATTCTGGAGACACCAAAGGCTTATCTTACATCTTGTAAAAGGGGTAAAATAGGTGCGCTTTAAAGTCATTTAAAGTCAAGGATTTTTTGAGGAAAGATCAAGGTCCCAAAATGCAATTCAGAAGCATAAATAAACAAAAACAAATGGCAAAATACAAAAAGGTGATAATGTATGGATATTTTTTATTTATTATTTTATTCATAACAATTAAGCTCAAGCATTTAAACACTGCAAAATACAAGGTAAAATGCAAGGGGCTGAACATGAAGAGGCTGAATGCAGCAGTATTTGCAAGCTTTTTAAAATGAAAATGTTAAATAAGGCAGCCATCTGTCCAGTTTTAGTTTTAGACAGTCCAGTACAGCTTTGTTCAGACAGTGATTTTTTTAAAATTATCTTAAGCTATTGTATAGTTTATCCAATATTACAAAATTAATAAACTAGGAATGCTCATTTCGATTAACTTGCCAACTGACAACCGCCGCTTGTTAACTGAATATTAACTGTCAGATCAAATATCACTGGTCAGATCAATATTAAATTATTATTTAATAATAATAAAAAAAAATTATGTGTCTATTTTGTGTCTGACACATTAAGTATTGCATTTCAAATTACTGATTTATTTTAACATGCAAACAACAGCATACAGAAGGTATTAACAACAAATCTTCACGCACCTGCAGTGATTCCAACAGTATAGAACTAATAAACTAAATGTATATAAATGTAAAAAAAAGTATATAAATAGGCCTGGCCTAGATATTTTTGACTTCAATGACAAATTTAGATTACAAAAGGAAAACACTGACTGAATTCTTTTTGAGAATCAGCATAGGCTGTTTTTTTTCCCATCATATGTTTATTTTTTTTTTCGTCAAATAAAAATTTCAGGCTACCTCAAATCGATCACTTCATGGAAATATGCATTTAATTAATGCCCTGATCTAATTCTTATATCACAAACCTCTGTCACTATTTTTAATAGAAGGCATTAGTTTAAAGATTATGTCAAATGATTAAATTCAATACATTAAAACACTGGTTAAGCTTAAGCTAATATTACATGTTGTAGCCTAAATTTTAAACACACTATTGTAAATAATATATAGAGTTGAAGTCAAAATTATTATTCCTATTTGAGATTTTAGTTCTTCAAAAATGTTTTTTAACAGAGAGATTTTTATAAGCACATTTTTTTATATAATAATTTTAATAAATAATTTTATCTTAGATTTTATTCAAATAGATAAAAAAAAAACTTTCTCTGAAAGAAATAATATAGGAAATTATTTGAAAATGCCCTTGCTCTATTAACCAACACTTTAGATGCATCACTTTCATTTCTTTATGATGGTCTACAGTATTTTTAAGCTTGAATATGGGGTTATAAATTGCAAATCTAGATGGTGTTTTATATGTTGTGTTGCCCAGGCCACGGTTTAGTCCCAGTCCGCCTCTGGCTATATTAGCCAATGTTGTTGTAAGGTTCTTCAAATGTGTCAAGTCACCATAATGACGGCTATGTGATGCATATGTGTCACCCCTTTCTCTCCCTACGTGTGAACTCATCACAAACGTTTAACATTATTCCCCCCTCATGTCACTCCGTACCTCCACAATACCCTTGACCCATTCAAACCGCCAGCATTTGTTCCTGAGCAAACCTGAAGCCCACTTTTACAGCAGCCCACATTTGTCATGACAAATAGAGTCCACGCATTGCAATTGCCAGCCCATAATTATGACTGTGAAAACAGGGAGTTGAAGAGATGCAGCCTCTTCAGCGACGTTTCCGATAATGTGCACTATTTGGAAATGCTTTTATGGGTGTTTTTAAATCTCAGGCAGATGTGAATTAAGCAGAAATTCATTCATGACTCATCCTCGGTGGCAGCCTTAGTGCTTTCGTATATTGTGTAATTTGATGTGATGTTTATTGGATGTCGTTTGAGCAGTCTCAGCGACAGTGTAGTAATGTTTAAAGTTTCATTTTGTCAGACGCTGAGTTGTGTGTGGTTTACCTTACCATTTCCCTGCATAGGTCTGGAGGCCTCCATTGCAACCAGTTCTCAAGAGTTGAGCATACCTAATGATGTAAGTGATATATGTTTTGAATGGGATGCAATTAGCTTGTGGCACTGTGTAGCATTGTTTGTTGTTATTTATATGTACAGCAGCCACAAAAAGAATTTAGTCTTCGGTGTCACATTTAAATCTTATTTAAATCATTGTAATATGATGATTAGCAGAATTTCTTTGTTATTGGTGTTGAAAAAAGTGATTTTTTTAAAATAAAACTATAAATAGTATATATTCTAGATTTATTGGATAGTATGGGTTTGATTAAAATGTTAAAAGTAGTTTTATTGTATAAAGATCTGATAATATTTCTTCCAAATATTAAATAAAAATAATTTTATGATCATTCCTGACAAATATTCAGAGTAAGAAATGTTTCAATTTGTTGTGATAATATAGATTAAACTCTTCTGAAGTTAAAACTTTGATATTGTGTTGTCTAAAAATGAATATAAACATTTCCGTCTGAATTATTGCACTTGTTTTGTTTATTTATGCAACAAATGATTGGTACAATAAAAAAATTCAATGCTCTAAAACAGTTGTTCTCAAACTCTGTCCTGGAAGTCCGGTGTCCTAAAGATTTTAGCACCAACTTGCCTCAACACACCTGCATGTTTCTAGAAAGCCTAGTAAAAAGAGATTAGCTAGCCCAGAAATGTCGGATTGGGGTTGCAGCTAAAATCTGCAAGACACTGGACTTCCAGGACCGAGATTGAGAACCCCTGTTCTAAAAGATCATGCTTTAATTTTAAAATCGGATGGAATTTCAGAATAATGTGAATACACATCTAAACACAAATTATAAATTGCAATTACAGAGAATTTTCGAAGTGGTCTCTAATTTTTTTTTGTAGCTGTGTACAGCTGTGTGTGTCTGTGTGTGTGCACTGGTTTATGTGGGTTAAAAGGACACACATTTATTTCATGACGTGTGTTGAGGGCTGCACGATATTGGAAAAATGTGACTTTGCAATTTTTTTTCTCTGCAATATATGTTGCAATATATAATGCGATTTCACTAGATTAAATTCAGGAATCATACAGTCATGGAAAACCTGGAAAAGTCATGGAATTTTGACATGGTATTTTCCAGACCTGGAAAAGTTTTGGAAGAACAGGAAAAAAACCCACAAAGTTTTGGACAAGTCATGGAAAACAGATATCTGTATACTTGAATATAGGTTACTTACTTATCTAAATCAATTTTACATTGATATAAATATAAAATGAAACTAAATATATTTTTGTGCCTTTTACGATATGCTGTAATAAATTTGAACATGCATTGTTTTTCTTTAAACATGCATATGTAGACATTGCATGAAATATTAGGTCATAAAAATTTACTTGTAAGTCTTGGAAAAATCATGGAAAAGTCATGGAATTTTAGTAGTAAAAATGTGTATGAACCTTGTAAATCACTCTTTTTGCAAAGACTTTAGATTTATTGGGATGATTTTAAAGGGGAGTGAAATATAAATAAATTTTAAGTAATTTATTATATACATACAGTATAATAAACACAGTCATAAATAAACACAATGGAGCAAATAATAAAAAGAAATAAGCAGTGATTTATGGTTTTCTGGATAGAGTCTAACAGTATTCAGTTACAGAAATTGAACAGTCAAATGTCAATTAACAATGCATAGTCTTCATCATACAAATTGTTCAATAAAATTAGTCTTTATTAAACTTATTTATGCTCTATTAAAATGCTTACATAGTCACTGGCCTTAAAAACACATGCACATGATTAACTTTCGCTCTATTATGCTTCAATTCTGCAGAGTCACCACAAATCTCATGTGTTTTGACCTGTGGTCCCTGGTCATCTATAATCCCAATTTAACATTACATATTTTGCGATGTGACTATTGCGGACATTCACACCGTGATATCAGTGCTTAAACAATATATTATGCAAGCCTAATTACAATGCTGATGTGGTTTTGTGAGGATATATCCTTTGTAAATTAAAAAGCTTTTGTCTTTTGTTTTGATATTAAAATTTTGCCATTTGAGGGTTGGGTTTAGGGGTAGGGTAAGGCAATATAATAACCATTTTTACAGTATAAAATACATCACCCCTAATGACATCATCATAAACTACAAATTCAAGAATTTGTGTGTTTATTTGTGTATAAAACTATTAGCTGTCAATTTTTGATTTCCTTGTTGAATAAGTAAAACAATATTCTTTCTGGTAAGATAAAATCTTACTGAGCCAGTTTTACATTTCTTTACTTATTTTAACCAATTAATTTTAGCACATTTCAGCACATTAAAATATTCCAGTTGAGACCTTATTTTTGTGTTTTGATTGGAAGCCTGCCTTATTTTGCTTTAAAATGCATGCCATATTTTGCATTCTTGAAATGAGTTGCATGCAGCTTTTCTACCCTCACAATGACATATTGTTACTCTGATCATAGATTAAAGCAATCTATTATTCAGCACCTGCTTGCAGAATCTATTTGGTAAAATCCAATGCATGCCATACAGTACAGAACAACTTCCATGTCCTCGAGGTTCACTCTCAAGCTTGGTAGACTTTTAATGTCCAGATGTTATTTACCCCTCACCCGTCTGTCTTGGTGTCTCTCAGCTCATCGGCTGCATCATTGGCAGACAGGGCAGTAAGATCAATGAGATTCGCCAGATGTCTGGTGCCCAGATCAAAATTGCCGGGGCCACAGACGGTTCGGCAGTTCGCCACGTCACCATCACGGGCTCCCCGGCCAACATCAGCGTGGCTCAGTACCTCATCAGTGCCAGGTTAGACCTTTAACTCTCACGTTTGACATGATAGTTCAAAAATGAAATTCTGTCATCATTTTTTTACGCACCCTCATGTCATAAATATTAATACCTTCTTTGTATAATGACAGTCAAACTCCAAAAAGGACATCATAAAAACTGTATAAAACCAGTCTATAGAGGGCTGGTCTGCAGTATGCCACCATTTTCTGAAAGAAATGTGTGCTTTTATTCAACAGGGTTGCATTTAATTGATCAAAATTGAACGTAAAGACATTTATAATGCTGCTTGTATAAAATAAATGATGCTTGTGGAAATTTTCTATTAATTAAAGAGTCATATGGATTTTTCATGGTTTACACAAAAATATTAAGCAGCACAGCTGTTTTCAGCATTAATTGAACACAAAAGTGTTTTTGAGCACTAAATCTAAATTTCTAAAGGAAAACTGAAGACTATGGAGTATATACTGAAAATGCAGCTTTTAAAAAAATAAATCATATTTAAAATATATTAAAACAGAAAAGTTATTTTTTTTATTGTAAAAAATACATACTTAACAATGTTACTGTATTTTTTATTAAAAAATGGCCTTGGTTCTCATAAAATACTACTAAATCAATCAATCAGTAAATAAAAATCCAAAACTTTCAATTTACATTGCAAGTTTTTAAAAATCTTTTAGCAGCTCTGTCAGAATGATAAACCAAAACTGAAATTATTCATTTAAAATCATCTACATTAAAGTTTTCAATTAAAATATGCTGCCTTTGAAGCATCATATCGTTTAGTGGCGATTTTGATAACATTGCCATTTGTACACTAAATTAAAACAACAAAAACAAACAAAGATAAAACATTTTATTTTCTACATCTTTGATATATAAAGATACAGTAAGAAATTATAATTTCAAGCACGTTGCATGACAATGACTTAAAATATCTAACCCTAATATCGGTCCTGCAGGCATAGGATGTCAACATGACATCATATTGACGTTGTACTCCAATGTACCCCAACGTTCTGGGGACGTTGGATCTTGGAAATGTTTGGAAATGAAAATCAATGTCAGGCCAACGTCAATGTCCAATGTCTAACCTAAAATCAACCAAATATCAACGTCTAATCATGCTACACCTTGACGTTGTGTGAACGTTACTACTATGACATATCAGATGCTGGATTTTGTTTACTTTCCAACACAACCTAAAATCAACTAAATATCAACATCATTTGACGTCGTTATTGGACGTCAAAATAATGTTGTCCTAGATGCTGGTTAGACATTGAATTTTGGTCACCTGACTTCATGACCTAAATCTAACCTAATAGTAACGTCTTATGATGTTGTGTGCCTGTTGGGTGCCATCATGCCTGATATGAAATCTACACCTTAAGAACATTTCCATGAATAACAAACTTCATTTGAGCTTTTTTAGCACATGAAACTATATTATTCAGAAGACTTGGAATGTAGTGTAACTTAGTGTAATATTTTTTTTATTGGAACGCAAAGTGGAAGCTTGTACATTTAATTTTTTGCATTTAGCTACATTTCAAGTTTGATGAATTCTAACCTGCAAATTCATATTACAAAAACCAGTGTAAATGCTAGAACACTGATTTAGATTTAACAAAACAAGAGCAACCAGTGCATTCTACAGAGTCTATTCCTTTGTGCTTTACTGAACAAAAGCCATGAGAGTGAGTAAACAAACCTACTGACAAAACTAGATGAGCTATTCAATTCACCCAATCAGTTTTACAGTACAAAATGCATAATAGACAGCACTCGTATGATCTGTTTCATCTCACACATTTGCCACGTCTTTATTGATTCTCATCCAGGCATGTTATACCCTATTATTATTCCTTCTTGTAACACGTAACATTCCCTCAATTGATGATTCTTTTTTCTATTTCTCTCACCCCCTCCTTCATGTCACTCTCTCTCTCCTCTTGTGTGGCCCATAACCCCTCTATTAACCTCACACTTGTCCCTACCCATTTGCATGCATCTCAATGTGTGTCTTCAGTTTAGAGATGGCTAAACTGAGCATCCAGGCTGCGTCGTCCGCCAGCGCCGGTGCACCAATCGACCTCGGCTTGGGCTTCTCTCAATCCACCCCTTCCGCCTCCACACCCTCCCCCATGGCCGTCCTGACTGCTTCCCCCTCCGCTATTAATGTCCACTCGCCTCCGTCCGTCCCCTCCATCCCCAGCGCCCATTACGCCTTGCCTGTTTCCAGCCTGCTTGGCATGAAAACCGTCCCCCTGCTGGCAGTGCACGCAGCCTCCTCCGCAGGTCTCCCGGCAGGCCTCACTCCCTACACCACAAAGATCCCCACCTCATCCGGCATCAAAAAATCTGAGCGGCAGAAGTTTGCCCCATACTGAGTGACCGTGGTCTTTAATCTCATCCGTAATGTTGTACTTGTTTGTTATTCATTCATGAATATTAAATAATTAGTTCACTTCAAGAATGAAGATTTCCTGATAATTTACTCACCCCTTTGTCATCCAAGATATTTATTTGTTCAGATGAAAGAAATTAAAATTTTTTTGAGGAACACATGGAGGATCTTTTACCATATAGTAGCCTTTTATGGTTTTTACTTATTAAACTACACTTTTAATGTTCAAGTGAAGTAATTTTAAAAAAAAAACAATTATAATAATAATTTTATATATTTTGTTACCACAAAAGCTTGCTTCCCAGAACTATTGCCAGACAATATTTTCAATATGTGAGATCATTATTGAATGTTCAAACCACTGAACACCATATAATTCTACTATATATAACAGCAGCAACAACAACAGCAACAAAAAAAAATCCAGCACGTTTTCCTCAAAATCCTTAATTTCTTCTTGACAGAAGAATTTCATTCTGGAAGGGAACTAATCCTTTAACTATACAAAATTTTGTTTTACATGTCTCTTTGCAATATTTCACCAAGAAATAGTGAGAGTATGACAAGATTAATCTCTTCGTATTCTGTATTGTCTTCCATTTTGTTTGGCATTTCATTTGGAAGTGTTTGAGATATCCATATTGCATCATATAATTTATCTGACACTTTTTTTTAAAGAAAAGCCAAAGCCTACAGGAACTTGATTTATTGGTACTATGCAGCTCATGGTGTAGAATGTGTATTCTCTCTCTCTCTCTCTCTCTCTCTCTCTCCCTCTCTCTCTCTCTCTCTCTCTCTCTCTCTCTATATATATATATATATATATATATATATATATATATAGTTGAAGTCAGAATTATTAGCCCCCCTGAATTATTAGCCCACCGTTTATTTTTTCCTCAATTTCCATTTAACGGAGGGAAGATTTTGTCAATACATTTCTAAATATAATAGTTTTAATAACTCATTTCTAATAACTGATTTATTTTTATCTTTGCCATGTAAATAATATTTTACTAGATATTTTTTAAGACACTTCTATACAGCTTAAAGTGACATTTAAAGGCTTAACTAGGTTAATTAGGTTAACTAGGCAGGTTAGGGTACTTTGGCAAGTTAACAGTGTATAACAGTGGTTTGTTCTGTAGACTATCAAAAAAATATATATAGCTTAAACTTTCTCCAGAAGAAAAAATATTATCATAAATACTGTGAAAATTTCCTTGCTCTGTTAAACATCATTTGGGAAATATTTTAAAAAGAAAAAAAAATCAAAGGGGGGCTAATGATTCTGACTTCAACGGTATATAGTATATATATATATATATATATATATATATATATATATAGACAACATTATTAGCCCTCCTGTTTTTTACCCCCAATTTTTCCCAAGTGACATGTAACAGGGCAAGCAAATTTCATATTATTTCCTATAACTTACACTCACCGGCCACTTTATTCGGTACACCTGTCAAATAATGTTAACGCAAATTTCTAATCAGACAATCACATAGCAGCAACTCAATGCATTTAGGCATGTAGACATGGTCAAGACGGTCTGCTGCAATTCAAATCAAGCATCAGAATGGGGAAGAAAAGTGATTTAAGTGACTTTGAACATGGCACGGTTGTTAGTGCCAGACAGGCTGGTCTGAGTATTTTAGAAACTGTTGATCTACTGGGATTTTCATGCACTATTATCTCTAGGGTTTACAGAGAATGGTCCAAGAGGAGGAAATATCCAGTCAGCGGCAGTTCTGTGGGCCACAAATGGCCTCCACAGTCACCAGACTCAATCCAATAGAGCACCTTTTGGATGTGGTGGAACGGGAGATTCACATCATTGATGTGCTGCATATAAATCTGCAGCAACTGCCTGATGCTGTCATGTCAATATGGACCAAAATTTATGAGAAATGTTTCCAGTACCTTGTTGAATCTATGGAACGAAGGATTAAGGAATTTCTGAGGACAAAACCGGTCCAACCCAGTACTAATAAGGTGTACCTAATATAGTGTCCGGTGAGTGTATATACAGTATATTTAAGTTTGGCTACAATTAAAAAAAAAAACTATATTTTTTATTTTTTAAATTTTTTTTATAAATAAACACTATTGTCCAGTGATTTGTCTAATTAACCCAACTTGCCTAATTAGTTAGCCTAATTAGTTAAGCCTTTAAATAACACATTAAGCTCAATACTAGTATCTTACAAAATAAATAGTAAAATATTATGGTCTGTCATCATAGCAAGGACAGAAGAAAATTAAATAAATTTGTTATTAAAAACTATTATGTTTAATAAATTGTTGAGAATATCTTCTCCCCGTTAAAAAGCACATGGGAAATATTTTAAAAAGAATTTAAGTTCCACAGGAGGGCTAAAAGTTTTAACTTTAACTGTATCTTTGTGTGATCTTAAATGTGTTGATTAAAATGGCTGTTATCATTGTTCCTTTATATTGATACAATATGCAAAGTGATTTAAAACAGGATGTACAGGATTTAAACCAGGGGTCACCAATCTCGGTCCTGGAGGGCCAGTGTCCCTGCAGTGTTTAGCTATAACTTGCCTTAACACACCTGCCTGGGTGTTTCATGTATACCTAGTAAGACCTTGATTAGCTTGTTCAGGTGTGTTTAATTAGGGTTGGAGCTAAAATCTGCAGGACACCGGCCCTCCAGGAACAAGTTTGATGACCCCTGATTTAAACAGTGTTTCACAACAATTTCGTATAACCACATTAGCCTACTTCATTAGCATAACAAATGTCTAATTAGTGTTATTGTTATTATTATTATTATTTAGAAATAGCCTTTTCATTTATTGCTGCAGAAACATATAGTTCCAGTACTCAAGATGAGGGACATTCAATAAAATAAAAAAAATTCTTTATGATATGTGGTCATCTGATAAAGGATCTAGATGAACAAAAAACTATTCCATGGAACCCACTTCTGAATCATCTTAGGTCATGTTCATCACAATGAATCATGGGAATGAAAAGTGTCCCTTTTGATATCTGTCATTTTGAAGGGCTCTTTGAAGTGAGCACTTTGGTTTGGAATGATCCTTGAGTAATGGCTGCCATGATTGTTCTCAATCCGAAGCGCCCTTTGCAGACACATTTGTTCCATTTATCTCATTTGGGCAGCCTCTTCCTAAAATATACTAAGCAGCTTTATATTCTGATGTATTAAATACAACTGTAATGTTATATTCTTTCCAAAATGTGCAAATTGGCTTTAATAATCTCAGTGTACTGATGACTAAAATATTATCTGAAAAATATTTTTTGGAATATATTTAAATACTTTGTAATAAGTTCATAGTACATCTTATTTGAACAGTAGTACTGTAGATGTGTAAACCTGAGGAACATTTTCATTTAAAAGGATGTGCTTTGATTTTCACAATTGCTAAGTAGTTTTTTAAAGTATGTATATATTATGGCAAGGTGGTTTTATACATAAAATGGTGTCTTACCCATCAATATATATATTTAACATAAGTTAACATTATAAATTTGACTGTCCTTAATGTTCAAAGGCTTGGGATCTGCATTTTTTTAAAATACATTTTTAAAATAAAACTCACCAAGGGCATCTTCAAAACAAGATGCATTAAAGGCTTTTATTATATTACAAAACATTCCCAGCAAATAATTTTGTGTTTAATAGAAATCTAATAGACATATAAACATAGACAGCTTTGCTAAAACAAGCCTAAAATTGGGCTGTCAGTAAAAATCTAATAGACATCTAAGAATAGCCCAAAACTAGACAAGTCATCAAATATATTAGACAGACTTTATATGTAGTCATTCATTTCTGTTTTTTTGATGACTAGTCTAGTTTTGCCCTATTCTTAGACGTCTATTAGATTTTCCCTGACAGCCCAAATTTAGTCTTGTTTTAGCCAAGACGACTGTGTTTAGATGTCTATCAGACATCTATTAGACATCTTTTAAAAACAAAAAACGTTTGCTGGGTTCTGTTTCAAATGCTTATTTGCACTTTATAAAAGAAACCTAGTTATTATTTATTATTATTAATGTTTCCACAAAGTAACATTTTAAAACTGATATAAAATACTTGTTTCTGAGCAACAATTCCACATATTTAATTGATTTGGGAGGATCGTGTGGTTGGAGTAATGATGGTTGAAAGTTATTTTCATTTTTAAAAAAATTTCAAACTGAAAAAAGATATTTAAATAGCATTTTTTTTTTTACCCTTTAACTGCCTGCTCTACCAAATGGTTGACCATATTTTGACTGTTTTAAATAATGACTGTTAAAGTCATACTTGATTTTGGTTTTATTGTAAAAAACAAAACAAAACAAGAAAACATGTTAAATGATAATCTGAAATATTTTATGGCATACTTCAAAAAATAAAGATGATTTACACTTCATACACAACATGTCTTACACTTCATATTTTCAGATTTTTCATAGTATATGTATTAATTCCAGTACTTCTACCATAAACAGACATACAGTTGAAGTCAGAATTATTAGCCCCCCTGTTTATTTTTCCCCAATTTCTGTTTAACAGAGAGATTTTTTTCAGCACATTTCTAAACAAAATTATTTTAATAACTTATTTCTAATAACTGATTTCTTTTATCTTTGCCATGATGACATTAAATAATATTTTACTAGATATTTTTAAGACACTTCTATGCAGCTTAAAGTGACATTTAAAGGCTTAACTAGGTTAACTAGGCAGGTTAGGGTAATTAGGCGAGTTCTTGTATAACGATGGTTTGTTCTATAGACTATATTGAAAAAAAAATTGCTTAAAGGGGCTAATAAACCTTAAAATGGTTTTAAAAAAATTAAAAACTGCTTTCATTCTAGTCTAAATAAAATAAATAAGTCTTTTTTCAGAAGAAAAAATATTATCAGACATACTGTGAAAATTTCCTTGCTCTGTTAAACATAATTTGGGAAATATTTATAAAAAAAAAAAATTGAAAGGGGGGCTAATGATTCTGACTTCAACTGTATCAACCATTTGGTAGACGTTAATATTTTAGAAATTATGAGATGTGTTAAAAAATACATTCAGCGTGTTAACTTGTGACATTAGAAGTGCAATGCAATCCAAAAATGTTTTTCTTGGTGATACATTTAAAGGGTTAACCAAAATAATAATAAATGCAGCCTTGGTGAGACTTGAGGGTGAGAAAAAAAAAACTCAAAACTTCTTTATCAAATATCTTTCAGCTTTATTCTCTTTCATTTTCTGCGAACCTCGAAGCACTCTTTTGCAACCCATGTGGGTCTCGGAACACCACTTTGTAAAGCCCTAATACAGACGATACTTTGTAAAACAATATTAACCAAAATGTGCTATTTTTTCTCCAAGCCAAGATAAATGATGACAATATAAAACTGTGACACAGAAGACTCATGCTCCTCATGCCCAACAGGGCTAATTATGAGAAGTACAAGTGTTTTTTTTTTTTTTTTTTACCAAGAATTTGATCTCTTTTTCTGTATCTGATTGTGTGTTTTCCTCCTAGGCTGTCCTCAGTGATAGCAAGTCTGAGGCCACTGTAGTGCAACATTTACAGCTTATCATTAATCTCTGATTGGATTACCCTAAAGACATAGTGGACTCTTTTGGACTCAAGAAATCCTGGCTATAGTACAGTACATGATAAAAACTGTTTTCTAATTTAAACAAGAAGAAAAAAATGTACAGTATTAAACTGCTGCGCTGTAACTGTAGTTTTTACTACCGAAGTGTCAACAATTTAATGTAAGATGTATTTGTGTTTGTCTGTAGATTGCAATTTGAACATCTGTACACATTTTTTCTGAGAAATCAATGTGCTTTTGACATTAAATGTAGATTTAAAAGAAAGCTTTTTTTAGCATATACCCTTGGCTTTATTTTTATATTACAAAAATGACTTGAAGTCTGTCTTTAAAATGAAATTAAACATTTTTAATACTCTATTCCAGTGCATTTCCATGCCTGACCTGTGATGATTGAAGTTAAAAGGGAAAAACTTGTTTTCATGGTGCTCCAGATGCATATCTGCTGCCCTGAGCCTTTTAATAATACATGCCATACTTAAAACAGGGTTATTTTGGTTAAAGTAAGATGGTCTCTAAGAACCACATGTCCCACAGAGGAAAAGAGTTTTCATAAACTTTACGTGATTCATTTTTGTCTTAAAGAGGTGGTCCACTACAATATCATATTTTAAACTTTAGTTAATGTGTAAGGTAGCTGTGTGAACATAAACAACATCTCTGAATGTAATACGCTCAAAGTTCAATGTAAAGGGGGACATTGGCTTTTACAGAGTTAGTTTAGCAAAGCCTACATTGAACAAAATTTAGGGACTACAAAACAATACATCCAGGTTAGTGAGATCAGAAACAATTCAGGTTATGTGCATTCACCACACGCATACACCCTGCACAGCGAAGGATCGTGGCCAGAGTCATTGTTATGTTATAGCAGAGAAGGCAAAAATTCCGTCCAAACGCTACTATTTCCATAGATCCTATGGTACAGAAAATTCAAAAAATATATAGCTCTAGCATTTGATGAAGGACAGCTTCATGAATCTTTCCCAGTTCAGTGCTGCATTCGTTAAAAACTCCTCAAAGAAGGAGCAGCTTCAGCTATAATAGATGACGCTGTGGATTGTGAGCCACAACCTCTGAGTATTTTTATTTGTTAAAACTGATCTATTACATGCACAGTTTCTAGCATTAACGGTATGTTGTAGCAAGGACATAAACAATGGGAAATGCTGTTTGACACCGTTAACAATTTAGCTACAAGTTAATACTTATCCATCAAACCCCTGTAAACACCCAGATTCTTCACCAGCGCTGCAGTGTGTCACTATGCGGCCGCTTTCCGTGCATTCAACATCTCAAGTAACAAACTCGCAAAAGATTTGTGAACATTTCATATTACTTACACATGCTTATTCCGAATAAATATGAAAGACATTTTGTTAGCCGACAAATCAGAGCCTCTTGAGGACAGGCCAGTAGCTGTATATAATTAAAGTAAGATATATGAAAAAATAACGTGTTTTTCTACAAATAAAGCATGAGCACACATTGCTTTGAATCTTATAAACACAACCAAGCCTTAAAAATACACTCTGGACCACCCGTTTAAGATGTAGAGCTTATATTATCCTGCTTATCAACTGTTTGTTTCTGGTGGATGTCTGCTGCTTTTGTAAATGTCATCAGTACGTCACTGGTTTACTAGGGGACAGACTCAGTGACAGGCTGAATGCTATTCATTTCAGTCTGACACAGAACATAACATTCCCTTTGGATCCATGGAACAAACAATGCATCAAAGACACAGATTTTTATGCATTCAGCAACCATATTCACATTATATTAAAGATTTTCTGATCTTTTGTGGTTTGTTAATAGTTTTGTAAGACATATGAATGTATTTATGACTAGAGCCTAAAATGTTTTGCTGTAATCTAATCCTCAGACGTGATGACAAGAAATGTCATCTAATGCATAAGGCATCTGATTGGTTTAATTTAACATGACTTGTTTAAGTCATGTGTGTCTTGTTATTGACAGTAGAAGTTTATCTGGAAACAACGTTGGGAAATGTTTAATCTGTTATAATGGGAGCATTGACTTGATGTTTTCACACCTTTAAACTTTATACTGAATAAACAAATTGTGATTGGTTGCACACATGATGGTCAGACTCCTTGTGTTGTCTTTTGGCATTGAGGATTTACAGTTACCTACATTTTAAGGTCACTGTTATTTTAAACTTCAATCCTGCTAGGAACAGGAATCGAACCACTAATCCTTGGGTTACAAGTCTAACTCACTGAATACTAACTCACATTAGGCTACAGCTGCCCCTTATTACAGTTTTTTTTTCAATCGCTATCAAGCGCTTACCCATACTTCAGAAACTTTTTCTAAACTCTTAACACAGACGCACACCTACAAAATACAATTGGCCAAATGGATAACTTTCTTCTCAAAAATACGTTTTGTTAAACATATACTAACTTTTTATTTCGAAATAGAACACATCTTTCTCTGTACACACTAACTTTACCAAAACACTCGAACTCTGACTCAAAATGCAATGATTCTGTCGAAGAATAGCAGTCAATCAAAGTAGGTTTCAAAATACTGTCTATTGTTAACATTACAAAACTGCATAGACTTTTACTTGTATTTGCATGCAAAACATGCAGTCCATCGTTTTGACACTAAATTTCTTGGTTGGGAACTGTATGTCCACATGTAGAGTAATGATCACATTCAAAAGCATTCCAGTAAAAGCAAATTAATTTTTGTTTATCCTTTACTGTTTAAGGTACTGTTACTGAGGTACAGTATAAACACAGTATGATAGAACAGATAAAGTTTTACAGTACTGCTTAAAGCGAACAAAATATTCATGAAACACACAAGATCATTCTGAACAAAAAAACAACAGCAAAAAGCCCAGATAAAAAGGGGGCATCTAAAAAAAAAGCACAACATTACAGTTTGTAATCTCTGCGATCTTCTGGGTTAGGCCACATGTTTTTATCAACATCACTCCTCAAACTCCACCTTTTACTGTATAAGTGTAAATGTAATACAGTCTAAGCCAGACTGGAATCAGCTGTGGTTGGCCCAGTTTACCCAACATAAATAAGCTGTTTGTCAATTATTTAATTGTTTGTTTATTATCGGCTGAGATATATTTTTGATATTGATATTGTTTTTGAACTGATATCATTGCAGAAGCAGAGGTTTTTATACTGTATCTAAGGTTTGGAATATTGTTTTTGCTATTGTGGGATGCAGTGCTAACATCCATCATTTTGTTGGGAAGTACAGCTTATCTGTAAAGAAAATGTAATCATTGTGAAAATGTGTTCACTGGCTGCATATTGGGTGAAAATGACATGAAATGTGTGTATTGTATGGTCACAAAAGACTGATGCTGTGCTAATTGTGTTTAGAGCTTTGAAAATGTGACAACTGGTTGGACAAACGCTTGCTAGCAACTGAAAAAAAACTGAAACTGTAAAAAAAAACGTGACAAATTTACTTATTTTGCACTGTCAGTGATGTTATTTTTGATGACGCCAAATGATTGCACTCAATCTGTTTTTATTGTCAAAGCAACACAACTATCAAAACAAAATACTAATATGATGTGACACATTGTGTGGCTTTTGAATTTAAGAGTCAGACAAACAACACTAAAAAAAGAAGTGATGTATGTCTTCACAGTTTTTTGATAAGAAGAGAAATGAATGAGAATGAGATGCCTGATGACTTTATGCTCTTAGTAAAGAATGGCTACTAAAAGAGTGCAGCTATCTAAATGGGTATAATAAATGCACACAAAACAAATGCTGTGCCATCAGTGTTTATGCACAAACCAGGGGTGTCCAAACTCAGTCCTGGAGGGCCTAGTTTAGCTCCAACTTCCTACAACACACCTTCCTGCAAGTTTCTAGTATACCTAGAAAGAGCTTCATCAGCTTGTTCAGGTGTGTTTAATTGGGGTTGGAACTAAAATATGCAGGACACCGGCCCTTCAGGACCGAGTTTGGACACCCCTGGTTTGTGCATAAACACTGATGGCACTGAGTGTCCAGAAAAGTGCTATATAAATGTATGGAATTATTATTATTATCAAAATTTTTCAAGGAGATACCTGTGTTTAAGTGTTTTAGCAGACTTGCTAATTCTCAACCCCTGTCCACAGGAGGCTTGACAAAATGAAAATTAAAATAGATACATATACTGTACACAACATTGTAATTCTTTATATAAAATTACTGTAGGGCAAAAGCAAACGTGGCATGATCAATCAAACTAATAGTAAACTATTTGTGCAAACACTGTTGTTTTGTTTTTAACCACTTTTTAAGAACACCACTAAAAATGTTTATACTACTTTCTTCAGATTGACCAAAAGAGGTCTTACACTTTGGCACTAGATAGTCACCATTAGCAGTTGCTCGTGTGACTCTGTGAGAGATTTGATGACTACTGATTAGACCTGAAAGAACCATTGGAACATGATTATTTAAACATTTAAAAAACAATTTAAGATAATTAAATTTGATAAAACTATCAAAACTAAAAAGGTTATGCTTACATAAAACTTCACAATGATGTCATCGCATAGGCTTTAAATCCATAATTTTAACTGCTTGTTTATATATCGAGTCAATAGGCTTCAATGTAGTTAAAGAAGTGTGTGACCATGATGTAATGCAATATGTCAGGTGAAAGAATATTAACGTGCATGTATAATTTTTCAGTTTGATATGTTGAAAAAATTCTAATAAAACAAAAAAACAGTTTAGACTTGGCTTAACCTTATATTTTTAACATGACTATCAAATTTTAAATTAATGTCTAGAGTTATGCTCAGTTACAATTCATTCACTTCTTTAATAACTTTATTTTAAATCAGCACCACAAATGTATCCCTTACAGGCCCATTTCTTATGGAGAAGCACATAGAAACCTGAGACAGCTCAAACCATCTTGAAAAATGTTGTAAAGCTTGGGTCAGTTGCTCATCTACCCGGCAAGGTGTTTTAGCAGACAGACAGTTTAACAGACCCTTGAGGTACTCCCATGTTCTTTTCTCAATTTCACTCAATATTCTGAAGCATTTAATGTTCTAAATGTTTGATAAGTCCAACAGCCCTCTGATTGAAAAATGAAAGCAAAAGCAGCACAATCTGGCATTATGTTAGTATTTTACTCTCCAAATTGTTAAAATAGCTGGAGGTAACACCTTTGGCTCACCGAGTACATTTCCATTTGACATCACTCACTGAACACTTAAAATAACGCAGCATTCATTTAGTCCATAATAAATGTTACACTTCAAAAATACTACTTTGTATTTCAATAAGATACATTATTTATGTTCTATCAAGCCATGCAATTCTTGTTACCAGAGGTACCCTTTAGGGATATTTCATGAGTTGCATATATTCTAAAGCGCAGTATTAAAATATCAAGGCCCAGCATGGTGCTCAATGGTTAGCACTTTTCAATAATAAATGTATTATGGCCTAATACTAGCTTTAGCTTATCTAAACCTGGGATCACTAATCTTGGTGTTGGAGGGCCGGTGTCCCTGAAGAGTTTAGCTCTAACTTGCCTAAACACACAGAAGTTTCAAGCGTAGGTGTTTGAATAGAGTTGGAGCTAATCATTGCAGGACACCGGTGCTCCTGGTTTATATCTTGTCTGTGTGCCAGGCCTCAGATTTCTCCCAGTTATTGCTATAAATCTGGCACCTGTTGATGTACTTAATTATCTAACAAACCCTATTTAACTGGGAGCCTAAATTGTGACTGGATTTCCAGTGACAGTTTTCACTGAATTTGCAACATGGTGAGCCATTCTAAAGTGACTGAAACTCTCC
The DNA here is from genome assembly GCF_903798145.1 of Danio aesculapii. Taxonomy (NCBI): domain Eukaryota; kingdom Metazoa; phylum Chordata; class Actinopteri; order Cypriniformes; family Danionidae; genus Danio; species Danio aesculapii. The sequence continues at coordinate 37,548,018 of NC_079447.1, read as the reverse complement.
AGCTGCAAATTGCCCAGATGAAGGCCATTTAGTCATAGCAAGAGAATTTGGTCATTTCAAATCTGGGATTTCTAGTTTCATCGTTACAGTGTCACATAATAATTTAAGTCTCACAGAGAGGCTGGTCCCTATGCCTAAATCCCCATGAAAGACAAATGCACAAAGGACAAGATAATGTGAAAAATCTTGATAGGCAATCAGTTTAGCTCTGCAGATGGAATTAATCACTAGTTCATCTGAGCACGTTAAAGATCTGGATCTCAGCGCAGTGACCAGACCAAAAATCAAAAGGCTACACTACTTTTTGCTGATGAGCATGTTGTGTGGGAAGAAAACTTGTCCTAAAATAACTTTTGTTCAAAAGGAAATATTGGAAATATGATGTTCATCATATTGGAACAAATGGAAATATGATGTTCATCATCAAACTGAAAAAGTGCGTAAGTATTATTTATATAGCATATTTATCACAACACAGCTGGCCAAAGTGCTAAATATAGACAAGATTGACACAAAGGTAAGAGCATTAAAACAAAAATAAAACAAACTGATAAAAACATAAAAAAAAAAAAATAAAAAAAAAAACTGAACACAAAATGTCCAGTAAAAAGATCAGTGAAAGGTGAGGGTGAAATGTCATGGATTGCGAAACGTTTTCTTTAAGGGCGTAGGTTTGCACTTGACATTGAATCAAAGAACCCCCAGTCCCCACCCCCCGAGAACGAATATCGTTTTATATATATATATATATATATATATATATATATATATGGGTGGTTCTAAAGACCAAAAGTTGGATTATTATTAATATTATGTTTGAAATTTTCTTCTTATTCAAATGACCATATTCTGACTTAGGAAAGTTTTACTGGCCAGTTTGCTATTTGCCTGTAGGCTTCAGTTTTTAATTTAAAACAAGTTTTAATAGATTTCTAAAAACAATTTTATAAAATTTATGATAGATGATAATAAATTTGTATTGTAAAATTAAGACACTTTTATATAATTTTTATTGTATTTTTTTTAATCATTTTTAGAAAACTGTAATTTAAAACGTACAGTTTAAATGCACATTTGTAAATACACACTTAAAGAGCCTCTATTTAGCATTAAAAAGGTCATATTTTGGTTTTAGGGGTTTCCAGCAACATGCTGATGCGTGCAAGGTCAAAAAACTATTTTGTCTATAATTGTCTTATAATATGCATTTATTTTTACCTAATTATCCCAGCGACTCCCATATGAATCGTTCAGCGATTTATTTGTTCCCAAACCCCTTCTTAGCTTGAAGCTAATCTGCGCTGATTGCATAGATGACCCTGTCTATTGTGATTGGTCGACTGTGTTCAGAACGAGACAGAGTTAAATGCCCAGCATGGCTACAGTATGTAGCAGCAGAAAGTATGTGAGAGCCCAATGCAGGAATGCAATAAAGCAATACAGTTAAACACCAGCATATTACTCTACTCTTAACCCTAACCCCAAGTAAAAACAACACGTGTTCAGTATTAATCCACACAGTGGCAAAAGTTGAACTATTTAGAAAATTGACCGCGCCATGTGTGTGAGGAACAGCTGATAGGGGCCATAGCAAAGGCAAACAGCAGAGGATCGCCAGTTCAGAAACGTGTTTAAGTTAGTAAAGGAAGAAGCACGCGTCACATTTTCAACGTAGTTTTGGACGCGATGTGTGAATAGTCCCATACAGATTTAACTTGAGAGATACAGTACAAGCACTGATCTATAATCGATACGTGATTACAAGCCGCACTGTGTGATTACAACTTATAACACACAATTAAACACATATTTTGCAAACTTTACAAAATGAGGCAACAATTTTAATGACACTTACATGTTATGATCCAGAGGAAGAAGAAACTGGTCCATATGAACTGTAAATGTTACTGACAAAGTCCCTGTCAAAGACTGACAAAGTCCCATAGTCTCTGCTGCTCCTTTTATAGTAAACGCCCGGCAAATCCTATGTTGCAGCATAGGTTATTGTATCAATCGTCAGATAAATTATAGGAGCAAACACAGCACGTGGTTGGCTATACTGTGGTGTTGTTGTGAAAATGAACTTTAACCCTTTATTCCCTGCAGGCGAGAATCTCCATCTGTCAGTGATCATCATCTTCGCATCATGATCAGTTATGTGATCCCCTGTGCCTCAGCGTCTGAAGTGAAAGCATGTGCATATTTTACTGGAACTGGAAATACATATTTGGTGATGTACCGTATCGACATCGATGTGATCAAACAAAATATCCGAACCCAACTCAATTCATTTATTCAACTCTGAGTCAAATATTGCGCTAAAGAATCAATAGTTTTAAACAAGGTGCACTTTCAGATTTAACCCTCAGCTGGATGTTTTCATTCACTTTGTGCTGTGTTACACACTGCATGGAAGTTTATTTTCAAAAACCCATAATAGGGGTTCTTTAAAATAGTATGGTATGCAATATGACAAATTGGTTAGAAATATTTTTTGGAACATCAAAAAGTGTGGTTATGATAACCATCCGACAAGATAATCCAGAATTTTTTTTTTCTTAAAATGTCACTAAAATGCAATATTTATACCTCATAATCAAATAGAAAACCAGGCGAATAACTTCAAAAAGTGTTAACACAATACAGTATGTGTGTGTGTGCTGTGTTTATAGTCTATCTGATTAGTCCTGAACAGGGATTTATAGTGCAGTTGAATGTGAGTGATGTCCAGCAGCCTGCAAGAGCAACACTGCTGGTGATCATAACATATGGTTCCATTAAAAATCAGCAACTAGAGGTCTGCATTCCCGACCAGATTTTTTTGCGGCAGGGGAATAAATTTCTGAATAAAATTTAGTAGCGGTTGGTAACTGGTGTAATTTGAACGGGAGCGGGTGATCTAACAATATAGTGCTTCCGTGTCCCGGAGTTATTTCGGAACCGTACATGCAATTTCCTCATTCTTATTGAACACCAATACAGCCAGTGCACATGACTGTTACACATGCTGAATGTGCATCATATGCATAGTGGTCCTTTATGCATAGTGGCTTTACCATGGCAGAGTAAAGTGAAGATTAGGTGTCCTTGAAGGACGTTCAGCTTGCATCAGCAAACAGTCAGTTTATTGTTAGGAAACCCACATCAGGCAAGTCTGAGTCTTTTAAATGTGATAATACCTCAAAGTTTTACCCTTTAGCAGTCAAAGGGGTCACACACCGAATGCGGCGGATTTTAGGATTTTAAATATAGATTTCCTAAGGGTACGCACACCAGTGCTGCAAGTCGGCAGCTGTTCACGGCACCCATCTACGACTCAGGACACAGCGCCATCTGAATAGTTTTATTTGAAATAACATGCAAATGTCTGATGAATGTTACTTTCAACTGTCATGAGCAGTGCATCCGGTGTGCGACCAGTTTTAGAAGATTGGAAACTCATATTTAAGGTGGCACTCATGTCTCATCACGTTTCCATCCGCCTATTTTTATGCACAGTTTGGATATGAGCATAAAAACATATGTGCATAACTGAGTAGAATAAACTTTTTACCCAATAGGAAAAGATGTGCATACACTACAATGCGAACACTTTTACTGAACAAATTCCCGTATGCGCATTAAAAAAGGTCATGTGATTTTGATTTCATGTGATGATAAAAATGTGTGTGAATAGACAAACCAGCAGTCTGAGCACATTTTAAAACATCTGAAATGCTGTTTTGAAGTACATTGAATATACAGAGAGAACGATCATGTGCAGAATAAAACCTGGTGGGAGCCTAAAAAAATCTGTCCGGCGCAGACCTCTACTAGCAATGTTAATAAAATAGTTTCAATTGCACCGTTTCTTAAAAACATTACATAAAACTTTGAAGTTATTTTTAAATAAAAATAAAAAGTAATTTTTTTTAAAGCTATTCTCTGAAATGTTATTTGTGGAATCAAAAAACATCACTCTAATCCCTGAGAAAACACCCTTTTGGAACTTTATTTTCAGACATTGTTAAAATTAATTAAAAAGTTACATATCCTCGTCATTGGATTCCCTTGCACTGAGAATTTTAGGCCCTGAATATGCCTTATGCTTCACCTTTATCATGGATGTTTCACTTTCTAGGGGTCCTCTGACACTTTTTCTTACCCTCGAAGAAAGGCCTTCATGAATATTAATAGTTTGTCTGAACTTTTTTACCCTTTAGCAGAAATGTCCACGGAGACATGAGTTGCTTCTAGACAGCAAACTTTGTCTGGGCAAAATCGGAATGAACTTTTCGTCACACTTGTTTTAGAAAGCGGCTTTTCACAGGTACTTCAGAGACAGGTTTCCCTGCAGGTTGCTCAATCATGCATGTGGTCTGAGTGAACCATTACCACACTGTCACTCACTGCACACAGAGCCCTTGTCCTGTTCTCAGGGAGTCGAAGCCCCATTCAACTTTAATAAAATAACCTCTGCTTTTAGAAAAACACTCTCACACTAAGATATTTTGCAAGGCCTAAAAAATTTGACCTCAATCTCACTGGCTTGAAACACATCTGCATGCTAAATACAGGTTCAGAGTAGGACTGGACTGGATCAATTCTTAATGGGCATGGAAATGTAGAGTCAGAAGTGGACCTCGTCTCTTCTGTATGGAGGGGGTCTGTTGTGAAATGTAGTGTTGTGGACATCTATCCCTGCCTTTTCGTTAATGTTGAATTAATGATTTTCCCCTCTCACCCCATCAAAAGAAGATGATGGAAATGGCTTCGACCCACCCTGAATAATCAATTATATTAATGCAGGCTTGTGCTGGATATGAAGAGCATTTCTTTAAAAGGACGTAATCATCTGGCCTCAAGCACCACTGTCATTCTGTGTGTGTGTGTTTACAAAAGTGTCCCTAGAAACTGGTTAAATCTGGCAGTGAGCTTTTGGAAACATCCAGGGATGTTTCATTTGGATAAAATAAAAAGCAATTTGTAGATAAAATTGTATTTACCAAGAATGTCAAGCGATTTCTCAGGTTAAAGGGTTTGTGGTTATTATTATTACTTTTTTATTAGGGTTGATAATAGATTAAATGTTTTGTGTCCTTTTTGTATGATTACAGTATGTGCATTTAGAAAAAGTAAAGTTAGCCAAATACAGATTCATTTTTATTTCTATAGCGCTTTTACAATGTGATTATGCCAAAGCAGCTTAACATAGAAGACTATAGTAGATTGAAACAGTGTCAGTCCAGTATTCAGAGTTGAAGTTTAGTTTAGTTCAGTGTGGTTTAATTTTCATTGCTGAAAGTCCAAACACTGAAAAGTAAATCCATCAATGCGCACCTCCACAAGTCCCGAACCAAGCAAGCCAGTGGTGACAGCAGCGAGGAACAACTTCACCAATTGACGAAAGTGAAGGAAAAAAAAAAAAAACCTATAGAGAAACCAGGCTCAGTTGAGCACGGCCATTTCTCCCTAGGATAAACTTCCTGTGAGGAGCTGCAGTCTAGGCACCGGAGGCTGGAGAACACTGGACATCCATCATGGAGAAGCTGCAGGTGGTTAGTTGTTAGTTTCTCCAGGCAGCATTTACACTGCATGTCTTAAAGGAATAGTTTGCTTTAAAATTCAAATTGAATTACTATTTACTACACAAGTTTCTTTCTTTATAATATAAACATAGTTTGAAGAAAGCTGGAAACTGGTAGCCATTGACAGGAATAGTAAGCAAAACAAATATGTGGCAGTCAATAATTACCGGTTTTCAGGGGTGAACTTACTCAGTAAGCGAGGTAAGCAGCATTTAGCTTCTTAACCAGTGGTACATTTTTGCAAATTTTTAACATGTATTAGAACCAATGATAATGAAGTCTATTTAAGGAAACCACATTATAATGTTCACAATCAGTATAACAATACTCAGCAACAATGTGTGCGCGTGTGCTGTCTTTATAGTCTTTGTAATTAGTCTTTGAGCAGCTCCTAGCTGTGTGAGTGTAATCAATCATGATTCGGAACAGGTGTGTGTGTGGTGCATGACTGGATCTACAGTCCATGTAACAGAGAATCTGTAGTTCTTTAGCAATCTGCAAGGATTAGATCGCTGGTGATTGTGACAGGAATGTTCCTTACGTTCTGCAAATGCAAATATTAAAATCTAATCACACATATGGCTTAACTGTACACATAGTTTGTGAACTTGTTTTATTTTTATTTGTGAATTTATTGTATTTAATTTTTACATTAAGAAAATAAAGGATCCACTTAAAATATATATTTAACATGTAGTTTATTTAGAAAAAAAGACAAATCTACAGAGAAAAATATATATTAATAGAGTAAGAGAATGTTTCGAGTTTCAGTGCTTGAGCCCCATACATGAAATTGCTTATGGTCCCCAAAGCACTAAGCTTGCCCCTGCTGGTTTTCAACCTGTTTTTAGAATATCATCTTTTGTATTCAAAAGAAGAAAGATTCCCAAGCTGGTTTGTGACATGTGAAAGGTCAGCAATGATCACTGAATTTTTAGTTTTGGGTGAACTTTCCCTTTAACAGACATTGATTTTTATCTTTAGACCAATATGGTTTTTGTCTCACCTGTTTATTGTACATTCACTTCAGACTTCACTGGTAATTGATACATGTGTTTACCTTAACACTGTAATATTATTCTGTTGGTGATTGCTCAAATATCGGCAAAGGTTCACTTGAATTTTTACTTTGTGTGGTTTATTTGATAAGTATAAACTACTTTTGAGAGGATCGTGTGCTTATGATTGAACATGGCTGGTCCAGCATTAGCTAATACACGATCCAACAATCACTCAATTCCTAGCTCACCATAAATTATCAGAATTTCTCACCTCAGTATCTTCCTTTTGAAGACTCCCCCCTTCCACCCCTATTCCTCCTTATTTCTAAAAAGGGCGGCACGACGACCCAGTGGTTAGCACTGTTGCCTTACATCAAGAACATCTCCAGTTCAAGTCCTTACCAGGCCAGCCAACGTTCCTGTGTAGAGTTTACATGTTCTCCCCATGCTTCCCTGATTTCCTCCCACAGTCCAAAGACATGCGACATAGGTGAACTGACCAAAACAAACTGGCACTATAGATGAGCTTTAATCAGCAGTATATTTCCATAGTAATCCATATTTTGTCATTTATAGCAGGAGAGTTCTCAAGATCCACATGAACTCAAACTCCCCTCTCACCCTTCAAATGGGAGGGAGTCCTGGGATCAAGGATCTTTTGAGCTCAGAGCTCTCTTCCGGAACAGCATGCCAAATACTCTTTATTATCAATCATCAGCTAAAGGTGAATTCTTGAGTATACACCAACAAAAAAATAAATAAATAAAAAATGTAGTTTTTATTTTTACAATTAGTACAGATCTATATTCAGGAATTAAATAAATTAGTGTGGTGTTATTATTCTGTTATTTTGGATGAACTGAATTAAATGAATCATTGAGAAAGAGAGAGAGTGAGAGAGATTTTGTGAATTACCTGTGCATGTACAGTACAATATCTCTGTCAAGTAAAGCTGAGTTTAATTAGTAAAACAGTACAGTTATTGCCTTACTGCTGAGAAGTAGCATTTAGTACTCACAGGGCTAAGGTTAAAAGTATGTTTCTATTGCTTTACAATCTCTATCAATATACAAGTGTCCACAGTTTTTCCACTTAATTTTTTCAAGTTTGCTCATACGGACACATCTGCTTCATAACACAACTTCCTTTCTTTTTGTGCCAACTTGTCAACCTTGCACTGTGGTGGCTTGGAATTTCAGGCGGAAATAATTATGCTAAGACACAGGTCAGATTTCCAGATATATCTGATTCAAAATGATAGTTCACCCAAAGATGAAAGTGACCTTATCATTTACACTCCCTCATGGTTTTAAACCTTTATGAGATTCATTCATCTGTTACAAAAGAAGATTTTTTTGAAGATTTCTGGTACCCATTGACCTCTAGTAAGAAAAATACTATGCAACTATTATTTATTTATATGTCACCTTTCACAGACAAGAAGTCACATACAGTAGTACTTTACAGTAAAATAAAACAATGCTTTCCTGCTATCAGCATTTTCTCAGAATTTTTTTTTGTTTTCAACCGAATAAAAAAACTCAAATATGTTGAAACAAGCAAAGGGTGAGTAAATAATGGCAGAATTTTTATCTTTTGGGTTTTTCATGCCAGTGCAAAAAATGAACATTGCAAATTTCACAAACTACAGCTTTTAACCTGTTGCTAGAGGCTTTCTTCTTAATATGACATTTATTCATTCATTTGCCCTTATTTAATAGGGGTCACAGTGGAATGAACCGCCAACTAATCCAGCATATGTTTTACGCAACGGATGCTCTTCCAGCCGCAACCCAGTACTGGAAAACACCCACACACGCTCACATTCACACACACGCTCACATTCACACACACACTCATACACTACGGCCAATTTAGTTCATCCAATTCACCTATACTGCATGTCTTTGGACTAAAGACTATGGGATGCAACAATTACAAAGATTTCACTATTAATCGCACTTTAATTCATCATGGTTAAATAATCGTGAAGGTTTCTCAACACCGCATTTCTGCACAGAACAAAACTGCTTCAACTAAACAAAGTTATGCCGACTTTGCACTAGTTTGAAGCTTGTACAGCGAGGCTAATACACACACACACTGGATTAACTATGGCTCAGGCTATTAACTAAGGGCTGTTCACATGTTGCATTGCGCAAGTTTGTTAATTGTTTTTGTGCGCATATTGAGAGTGTGCGGACACATCCTTTGACTACATTTGTCCTCTTTAAAAGAGAAATACTAAGCTAATTTGCAGCTTAATTTTACATTAGACAAATACTATTGTTTTATTTATTCTTATTTTTATTTATTTATATATTAATTGTTCTGGGCGACACAGTGGTGCAGTAGGTAGTGCTGTCGCCTCACAGCAAGAAAGTCGCCGGTTCGAGCCTCGGCTGGGTCGGTTGGCGTTTCTGTGTGGAGTTTGCATGTTCTCCCTGTGTTCGCGTGGGTTTCCTCCGGGTGCTCCGGTTTCCCATTCCAAAGACATGTGGTACAGGTGAATTGGGTAGGCTAAATTGTCCGTAGTGTATGAGTGTGAGTAAGTGTGTGGATGTTTCCCAGAGATGGGTTGCGGCTGGAAAGGCATCTGCTGCGTAAAACATGTGCTGGATAAGTTGGCAGTTCATTCTGCTGTGGCAACCCCAGATTAATAAAGGGACTAAGCCAAAAAGAAAATGAATAAATGAATGAATGAATTGTTTTGTCGTTTATTTTCAGTGTAAATTATTACTTGTGTTTAAATGCCAAAAACTTTTATTCACTTATTTTTAAGTCCAAAGAGAGAAATGGAGTATTGTTTGTTTTTTATTCTTATTCTGTACTGTATTAATTGGTTACTGAGCCGCAATAAATAACACTTTAAAATATAAGGAGTTTTCATGTGATTTTCTAAACTAGTAGTGTTTTGAAATTAATGAATGCATAGTAATCATGATAACCGTGAAACCGTGATTTTTTCGCAAACTATAATTGTCCAACCAAAATCTATAATTGTTGCAGTCCTACTATAGACAGAATGACAACATTTCATCCAATTTACCTTATTAATATTTGCTAATTGACATTTGGATAAGATTTAGAATTTTTTTGATTGCATTGATTGTGTGAAGTGCTGGAGAGGCTCGTCTTAAAGTAAAATTTGAAATATTGATTAAATTGTTATACTGCACTTTAGAAGGAGATCACCATTTCATATATAATGCAGTATGAGTGTTAATAGAAGAAAAGAGTCATGTGGCAAGCACAGAGAGGATCTGTGTAAGCACGGCTTATCTGTATCCAACAAATACCTGTATTCACAGCTTGAGTACAGCATAAGGAAAAAAACAGGTCATGGTGATTCAGTGACATTACTGCATTAAATGACTATACAGTATATACAAAAACATCGAAAGGAATCTGAAAGTGCAGAATGTCTGCACCATGCCGTTAAAATTACTTATTTAATTGCAATCACTAGGGTGTCATTCTTTTATCATCATTGCCATGTAGTTTCTGGATCAGAATTAAGTGGCAAATCAATATCTAATTTAGCTTCTTAACCAGTAGTAATTTTTTGCAAATTTTTAACATGTATTAGAACCAATAATAATGAAACAAGTCTATTTATTTTGTCATAATACGCAACTCTCTGGAATACTTGATTCCAACCCAGGATTATTGGAAATATTGGAAATATAGGCCTCAGCCTATATTTTTCCAAAACAAAAATGTGTTGCTTTGGGTGCATTTTGTTTCACATTCTAGATTATTAATCCACTAGAGGGACTGTCTACATTATTGTGAATCTGAAATACATTTTGCATTAGCAATTTGTGAATTTAATATCTCTAGACTAGAGCCAAGTAAAGGGCCATGAAACCTGGACTTGGACGTCTTTCTTATGAATTAATGCCGATAACTCAAAGACGTCACGTTGTAAAGGCCGGTACAGACATCCAGTCTCCACACTGGAATTTACACAATGATCGCATCGCTGTGGCGCAGCATAAAAAATTGCTTTTCAAAGCGGAAAAATTAATTTGCTTGAAAACAACCAATTTTCACTTTTTTTGTTAAATATATGTGTCCTAATAGCGTTTTTGGACAGCGTTGGACATGAACTATGTTTACATGGACATCAGTAATCTAATTATTTGCTTCAATCAATATGATTAAGGTGTTCATATAAATTGCTTTTTGAATGCTCCTTTCATGTTCCCATTTTACATGTTACAATACATACACTACCTGACAAACGTTTTAGGAACAACAAATAATAACTTGATTTCTAGTTGATCATTTTGTATCAGAAGTGGCTTATATTATACGCTTATTTTACGAAAAATAAAATATGATCATGTCTTGATTTTTAATGATTTAATTAGGACAGTAAGGTCTGAATTTTCTTATGCCAAAGGCTGGTCACTTAACAGAAATAATGTACAGTATAGAATATAAAGTAATGGTGCAGTGGGAAAAAAATTAATATTGTGTATGGCTTCCATGAGCTTGGAGGATTGCATCCATACATCTCTGCAATGACTCAATTTAATAATTAAGTTACCTGGAATGGCAAAGAAAGTGTTTTTGCAGGACTACCAGAGTTCATCAAGATTCTTTGGATTCATCTTCAATGCCTCCTCCTTTATCTTACCCCAGACATGCTCAATAATGTTCATGTCTGGTGACTGAGCTGGCCAATCCTGGAGCACCTGGACCTTTTTTGCTTTAAGGAACTTTGATGTGGAAGCTGAAGTATGAGACTGAGTGCTATGCTGCTGAATAATTTGCCCTCTCCTGTTGTTTGTAATGTAATAGACAGCACAAATGTCCTGATACCATCCACTCTGCAGATCTCTCGTGTGCCCCCATACTAAATGTAACCCCAAACCATTAGTTTTCCTTCACCAAACTTGGTGGATTTCTCTGAGAATCTTGGATCCATACAGATTCTAATAGGTCTTCTGCAGTATTTGTGATGATTGGGCTGCAGTTCAACAGAAGATTAATCAAAAATGAAATCCCTTCTGCCCCTTTCCCTAATGATCAACTAGAAGTCAAGTTATTATTTTTTGCTCTTACAACTCGGATCAACGACAAGACTTTTGTTAGGTAGTGTAGTTTGATTCCCATCATTACATTGTCATTCAATGGTAGTTTCCTTCAGCATTTTACGCAACAACAGTTCGTGTTCACCATGGCACTATATATGATTTTGGGCATGTTGTTTTTAATTTAACAACAAATTCAACTGCAGTTCATTTCTCACACTGTGCATGCAAACAGACAATGGCATGCAAATTCTCAGGCAACAGGCCACATCAGCCATTTTATTCATTAATTTTTCATCCATGTCCGCACGGAAAACTTGAAGGTACTGGATGAGAGTACGCAGTAAGGACTGGTGGGAGAATTCTCAGCATAGTCATCATTTCCCGCTCACACCAAAATGTGCTCTCTTGTTTGAAGCCATTGTTACTTTTTTGTCATCAAATGTCTGACAACTGCTGTGTATGCATCCTATCGCAAAATAAGTGAGTGAGCTTAAAATATTGTGAGAATATTGTATAGGGCTGAGTATTGTAATTTACGTCAAATCATATCATGTATCATAATAAACCCTATTTCTCTTCTTGATAAAGCAAAACATTGTTTCGCTAGTAAAGTTGTTAATGGGTGAGGATTGCAATAAAAGTAAATTACAGTGACAGATCATAGAGTAAGCATGTGTGAGTCTGATATACTGACACAAACCATGTACTGCTCTTGCAAAACATGTGTGCTCTTGATGCACTGTTTGCACATGCTTATGCATATCTGTATTTGTCACATTTCAGTAAATTCACTTTTCCACATACATTCAGAATATTGAAAGAAATTGTCAAGAGTCTGCAGCTTCATTTAGTTGTACTGAAATGATATGTGCACAATCTGGTGGGATACGTTGACATTCCTTTCAATCGGTATTTCAAAAAGAGCAATGTGTGAGGGCTCAAGCGCAATCACAAAACATGACAGATCCTGTGCATTACAGCTAAATCACAGAAAATTGACCACAAGTCAATGTTGCCTCTGATGAAATCCACCTGGTTTTCAGCAGTTTAGCAGCTTAAAATTATTTGATCACAGACATGAAATCGGGTTAGGTGGTTTGAATAAAAAAATTCCATCTACCAGTGGGTGCTGTTATGATCGATAACGGGACTCCTAGGATTATCTAAATACATGAAGTAATCTATGTTAATGACACAATTTCACATGCTTCAGTAATTTATGTTAATTGATTTTTTTAATATATTATTGTGAAAGTGGGGCAGCACGGTGGCCTAGTGGGTAGTGCTGTTGCCTCACAGCAAGAAGGTCACTGGTTTGATCTTTGGCTGGGTCAGTTGGCATTTCTGTATGGAGTTTGCATGTTCTTTCCATGTTCGCATGGGTTTCCTCTGGGTGCTCTGGTTTCCCTCACAGTCCAAACCCATGCGGTATAGGTTGAATTGGGTAAGCTAAATTGGCCGTAGTGTATGTGTGTGAATGAGAATGTATGGGTGTTTCCCAGTGATGGGTTGCAGCTGGAAGGGCATCCGCTGTGTAAAACATATGCTGAATAAGTTGGCAGTTCATTCCGCTGTAGCGACCCCTGATTAATAAAGGGACTAAGCCGAAAAGAAAATGAATGAATGAATGAATGAATGAATGTGCGAGCAAGGGTTCTGTCTTATGTGCTTGCTTAAAGTTAACTATACTGTCATTTTATTTTTATGAGATTGCTACAAAATGTATTTTAAATGATTTTGAAAGTTGATTTCTTGGGCCAAAAATACAATACAAAAATTAAAATGTTTCAGTTTAAAATGAGAGTTTTCTCACTTTGTTTTTTTTAAAATGTTATAGTGCAATCCCAATGTTTTATTCCTTTCAGAAATGATTTTAATATGCTGATCTGGTGTTATAATTTTTTTTTGTATTTTTGTGAAAACTGTAGTACATTTCCAGCAGCTTTTAGATTTTTTCAATGACCAAACAATTTAGCCTCGCAAACTTTACATTATTTGTCACTTAGAGTCAAGCCAAAACAGTCATAAAATCTTTATTAAACTGCTTATACAGTATGTGACATTTGTGTGTGTGTGTGTGTGTGTGTGTGTGTGTGTGTGTTCTGTTTCTGTTTCTTTAATTAGTTTCCCCTATTGTTAATTAGTTTCAACACCAGTTCAGCTTCAAATTCATTATGCTTGTATTTCAGCCTTGAATTTCCTTCTGTTTCATTCTCTGTTTCGTCATTACTAGAGTAGATGTGTCATGTCTTCTCCTGCAGTCTCTTAAGTATTCTGTCATAGATTTATTAAAAACTGTTTTGTTTACTGTCTCTTTTGATATGTGCTCATTGCAGGCACAGTGCATGACAATATATTAATATGTTTGCTATATTAAGCTTCTCATCCAGTGTGCAAACTTTTTTATGCGTTGCTTTGCTTTTACTAATGTTGAAAGCTGCTATTTTAGGGACTTTTAAAATCAAACTCACCTAATTGAGCATGCTCATTCCAGAGCCCAATCTTCAGATTTTTTTTGATGAATAGAATTTATTTATTTATTATAGAAAAACTGCAATTTGTATCACAATATTAGCTGTTGAACACTATTGATATTTTTAATGTGTACTTGCTGAATGAAAGTCTCCATGGGAACATATTTGAACATACATGACAAGAAATGTTTGTAAAAAATAAATCAGAAAAAAAAAATGCTTAAATATATAAGCCATATGGTTTTCTTTGTAAGTTAATATCAGATTTATACTAAAACTAGTCTAAGCCTAAGAGTTATCTCAAAGTCAACTTTAAGTACAGCTCTACATATATCAACAATGGGTCACACTTTATTTTGATGGTCTGTTTGCTGAATTTAAGTTACATTGCAACTATATGCAACTAATTGTCATTAGATTATAAGTAGACTGTTAGGTTGGGTTAGTGTAAGTGTAGGGTTACATGTACTTGCATAGGGTTACATGTACTTTACATGTACACTTACCTGTACTAATGTCTGTTAAAGGAGCAGTATCAACAGATATTAGGCAGACAGTCTACTAATACTCAAATGGACCATCAAAATAAAGTGGTACCCAACAATGTTGTGTGAAAACTATGATGAAGGTTTAACAAATATCTAAAACCCAAGTGTGTATGTGTGTTGTGATTTCCCTGTTTATGGCAGCAAACAGATACAATCGATACAAAGCATGGCAGAAAAGTTCAATCCTCGCGTGCACTTTCATCAGTTTTATACCTGCACATCCAAATGTTTCTCTGTCCTCAGAATCACACGACGAAGGCAAACGCAGCAATCTGGAGAGCAGACACGCTCATTGCACATCTTACGAACGACCTGAGAATGGATAGTCTGTCAAAACAATGTGAACAAATGATTAATCACAGTGGATTTTTGCTAGTCAAGTAAGAAAATGTGCCACCTGGCGGTCGGAAAGGTGACGCGTTGTTTTCATTAAAGTCCTCAGCATCCATGTGACGTAAGTCTGCCGGTTTTCGCTTTTTTTATCACTGGTGCTGAAGAGTCCACTCCTTTCTTTCAGTTCTCCGGCAAGAGCTGACGAGACATTAGCAGCCTTAGTCGTTAGTGGCTGTATTTCAACTCAATTTCCAATTTCCTGAGCGCAGTTGTAGGGTGATGTGGAGACTGATGAGCGATCCTCGGGATAAACTGTGTGACAACTATCTACACAAAACATCAACCACACCGACGGAAAGATGCAGGTATGAACGTCTGGTCAGCGTTAAAGCCTCTAAATAGCATTATAAAGTTACTGTTAAACGATTATGATTGGTCAGTACAGCTGCATGAGCGGTGCCAAAAACGCACAGAACTGATATTTACGGGCGGGGAGTGAAGTATGATATGGATGAAATAAACTACACTTTTCTGTCCATTAAAAAGGTTTATGCTACGTCAATTAACTTATGTGGGTGGATATTAATAATAGGGCTATAGGTTCACTGATACAGCACAGGCACTGTATTTATCTGCTTTGTGTCGCATCGTTATCAAGCCTCTTTTTCCTCATTCCCAGCTTCCAATCGATTGCATTAGTTCTCAAAGTGATTTGACTCTTTTGATGTGACACTTTCTAACGTTTAACGAGAGGGTGCAGATGTGATTTTGGAGAGGATGTGAATGATGCTGTGAAGCACCTGTGTATTGCATCAACAGGCTCCACAGCCCAGAGAGACTGGAGTTCTGATAAATGCACGTCTTTATTATGCAGTAACGCGAGATTAACAATTATTTGCCATTTTAGTCCGAATTTTTAGTTTGACATTTAAGATTTATTTATTTAATTTTAACATTGGCAGCTTGCCGGCTTAATTTCTTTTTCCATAACTATGCACTTCGTTGTAATACACAGTCAGCTTTTCAACGATTCCTTCCAGTCGTTTGATCGAACGAGCTATGTAAAATAGCGACTGGGACGTTTGACTTTTTGTATCACTCCGCTAGCCTGTCTCCACGGCCTGTCGGACTAATATTAGGCTATGTGTTCTCAAAAGTGGGACAAGAAGCAAATCGTTTGAGACTAAAAGAATTGTATTTTCTTTGTGTTGTTGAACCTGTTGATGGTTTAACCCCAAGGTAAAGGAACGTTTCACTTTTTTTTTTTTTTTTTACTCAGGGTGGACTTTTTACCCTGCTCTTGAACAATAGCCTATATAGCACTGTTTTTGTTCGACTTTGAGTTTCCAGTTTTTTACATTTTCCATTCAAAAGCGTAAAAATGTCACGACTTTGTTTAGCACTAGTCACATGAAAAAGCCTAGTAGTCATTAATATAATAGTTTATTTGAAGAACAAAATGACCATCCAACCACATTTCCATAGTAAAGACAGAACCTGTGCCACTATGAAATCTGGTCACCCTAAACATTGTTTTAAACGTAAAAGTGTTTTTGTGCATTTTTGATGATTACTTGCACAACAACGGTAGATTGGGGACCTGAAAATTCTGTGGATTTAACTGTACTTTTATCGTCCCAGTATAAACTACCAAAATGCGATTTTTGTAAAACCGTGACAGCATAAGTTTTACGTGTTCAGTTTGTAGGCATCTACAGAGCAAGTACTTGACTTTCAGAACATCAATAACAGACTACAAGTAGTATTTATTTGTATTATTACAAAGTGATGTGCTTTCAGGCAGTCTACTGGCCTGACATGTGTAATGCAGGGTTTTTAGTCATTTTCACAGATCAGAGTTAACAGGGATCATTTTTGTATAAGCATTTAAAATATGCAAAGAAAAACCTTTCTCTTGTCAGTACATAGTTTTTCTGTGTTAGCTGTGAGAGAAGGAATAAATGAATTTACAAATTATAGTATTTTTTCTATAATTGTATAATTATGTTTTATAATGATGACAAACATCCCTGGACTAATCTGGTTTAGTTATTGAAGTTGTCACAACATGAATTGTCACCCTAGCTGTTGTTCTACACATCAAGATGGTCTTGATGTATAAAGTATGAAGTTTAATCCATATATTAACAGGTTTTCTTTGGTGACATGCAGAAGTTTTTCAGTCATTTAAGACTCTAAATACACAGAAAAAAATATTCAAAGATGATTCCTTGGATTTACTTTTTTAAAGTTAAGTGGTTGTAAACAATTTATTTGGGTTCAATTGAAACAAATACATTCAGTTGAACATTACTAAATTTAATTAGTTTGTTTAAATTCAACACATATAAATTGTTTGCAACAATTTTGCAATCATCTTTTTTCAGTGTACCAGCCTCTGCAAGCTCACATTCATCTCTCTGTACATTTGAGTGCAGTGCCCAGATCTCAAAATCCAATCAACAACTAATTGATTTAACCAAGTTCCTGTCTCACATTTAGTCTTTTTGATAAGCTCATAGACTATGGAATGTCTATCAGAAAATTTCTGTTGCCACATAATTTTCATGGAATACAAGCACAACTGTGATTTACCTGCAGCCTTGTGATATTCAGCACAACAGCAATCTTACGTGCTATTGCTTAAATATTTTTCCCACCAAGCCCTTCAATCCCTTCTAAAATCTATTTCTCGATTAACCTCTTCATGTCGTTTAACAGATTCAGTTGAAGCGAACTGATTGGGCTTAGGTGGATGGAGAACAGAGGAGTTATTAAAGTGCTTGTGACTCACGTTCCCTTAACGCAATTTTCTTTCGTGTCCATCACCTCTGTGAAAAAGTGCGATTGGATGATTGCTGTCGCTATGTGTGATTACACCCAAAGCAGTCAGCCTTCACACATTTGCAACATAGGATAGTTGTATATCTCTTTAAAAAAGCAGTTTAATTAATTATATATTTACTTTGGTTATCATCTGTTTAAGTGGCAAGGTGATATTCTGTACAATGTAAAATTATAATTGGTTCACCTTGTCAAATTTTATAACAATATTAGAATTCAAATAGGATCATCTTAGGGCTGGGCAATTAATTGAAAAGCAATCGAAATCGACATTCAGACCCTATAATCGATTTAATTTTTCCAGGTCAATTTCTTCAATAACTTTACATACTTTTCCTTACTTCCCGTGTAGAGTCACTGTTAAGGCTAATTTATACTTGAATTAAGGCTAATTTATAATTTATACTTGAGTTGAACGCTGGCACAGCCTTCATTAAAATGTAACTACCTGTACATGTCACATGTTTGCACTACATCAGAGATGTCCAAAGTAAGGCCTGCGGGCCAAAGTTGGCCCATTGTAACTTTTGATTTGGCCCACTATCCCATCTGAGAAGACAGTGAAAAGGTTGGGACGAATGCCTTTAAAAGAGAACTCCATTTCTGATGTAAATGAGATTGTTTTTGTATTTACTGTAATAGGTTCATTATTAAATGTTAAAGAATTATGCTGTATTAGTTCATATAATGCAATATTTTCTAGTTATTTTTAAATATTATTAAATAAATTAGAAAATTATAGAAAATTTAAAATATTTACCTTCTGCCCACTAGCCTCAATCAAGGTTGTTTTTGGAAAATGTTTTGGCACCCCTGCACTACATTAACAATGATTGGAAGCTGTGCCAGAGATGCCTTGAGACGGCATATTTTCCATTACAACAAAATTATTATTTACATTAACATATTAAATTCTGCTTGTTTTGTACTTTTATTATGAAAAACAAAGAAAATAATTTATTTTGTGTCAGAAAGTGCAAGTTATTTATTTCCACTTTTTATAAGAATAAAAGTGTCTGTTGGTTTTAGGCAAAGTGTATTTTAATTTTAGTGGTTCAACGTTGATGTTTAATAAATAATCATAGATAGTAGAAAGTGTGTGTTTCCATCAATCATTTTAAAATCAATAATGCACCCCTCATTCAAACATCTCACAGAATATTTACTGTACAAAACTTGAAAGTGAACTCTTAGGCCAAAAAATACAATAAATAAATAAAATAATCGTTCATTAATCGTAATCGAGTTAGAATGTTCAATTAATCGAGATTTAGATTTTAGGTCAAATCGTCCAGACCTATATCATCTATTTAAAAGTGATTTAGTTGGAACTAAGCCAATCATGCAAAAAAATAGTGCTAAATGACAATTTGTAACTTCAACAATTATTTTATTAGGTTAAGCAGGTTAACAGATTTTGCTTCATGCTCTGCATTTATACTGTTTTTGTTGTCTGCTGGCTACATTATAAGAGCACCACACAAACACCTATGAAATAAAAAGCATTAATTTAATACTTTAGAATAGTCAAAGACCTCAACAGGCATGTGAAACATGGCAGGGCTAAGAATCAGCTAATTGTTCATAATGGAACAAGTCCATCTTGGCAATAAGTTATTAAACATGATAGTAAAATCAACATCAACAGAAAAAGACACACAATGCAATTATAATTATCCATGCTTCAGTGCAGCAAATGCATTTGAACTGCAAAACTATTGCTGGAAACATGAGTGAGAGCAAAAGGAACATTTAAACATGCTTGTAAACCAAGACATTTTCATGTCAGATTTAGTCATCTTTAATCCCCAAATCACTCAGTAGTTGTAAATATTTGAAGATTTTATTTCAGAGATGCTTAAATAGTTCAATAAATAAAAAAAAAAACAAGTGGAAGATTCTGTAAAATATAGCTTGCGTATAAAATTTTCATGAAACACAGGATCCATTTCACAGCCTGAACGATTCACTCGACTGAAGAATCAGTAAAAGGTTTTTAAACGAGCATTGTAGATCACTGTTTCTGGTGTTACACTCCTTAAGAGAATTGATTTTAGGTCAGCTGTTTGCTATCTGCTGTAGGCAGCTTTTTGACTGGCATAATATGGTCCCTGTTCATGGTGCTGAACCCTGCAGTTTGTTTCTCTTACAGATGTGACAACGCTTTTGCTGCAATAGTCTCTACCTGCGATTTGAGGATTGTAATGTGAGTCCAGGTGCAGTCCCATCATTTTATCCTGGAGGCGAGGAGGGAGATGCTTCACTCGGCTGCCATGACAACAGGACTTATCTTTGTTACCTGGCTCTTGTACACGAGTGCACGGGGCAATCCCATTGTGTCGGTGCCAGAAGGTGGGGAGAAAGAGCGTTTGGAGCGTGTTTTGACCCAAACCAAGGAGGGTGCATTGAGTCTAAGTGCAAAGCAGCGCTTGGAAGAGTTAAGTAATCTTGAACTGGAGGGAATTAAGGGTGGGAACAGATCCACTTCTGGTAGGACCAGACCCAACTTGAGCTCCTTGAGAAAAGGGTCCAAACTACAAGGAAAGACCCTTGAAGCATGGAGTGAGCAAGAATCACTTAAGCAAACTGAAGGAGCTCCTACGGAAGAAGCCAACATTTCTCTGGATGCAATTGATGAATATGCTTACCCTGATTATAGGGGTAAGGGCTGCATGGATGAAACAGGCTTTGTGTTCGCCATTGGTGAAAAATTCACCCCAGGACCATCCACCTGCCCATGCTTGTGCACAGATGAAGGTCCTTTGTGTGCACAACCTGAGTGTCCAAAACTTCATCCACGATGCCTGCGTGTCGACACCAGCCAGTGCTGCCCACAGTGCAAAGAGAAGAAAAACTACTGTGAATTTCGAGGAAAAATATACTCATCTCTGGAGGAGTTTAAGGTTAGAGCAGCACAATCGAGTGCTTCATTATCCATATGCCAGCTTTAACTAAGTTTATTTTTCTATTTTATCTGTGTTCAAAATTGTCAGGAGTGCTTAAGTGACCTTTATTTTTACATCAGACTTTGCCATTTAAATCTTTACTCTTATGAATCCCTGCTCATTATTGAGTGGAACTGAATTGCTGTGGTCCAGTGGACTTTTCTGTCCAGTTGAAGAAATATAATGTGTGCGCATCATATCTTGATTATGTATTGATTCCAGCAGACCAAAAAAAAAACAACAACATTTGAAACATTTCATTTTTAATCCTCAGCCCCATCCTTTCCACAGGGAAAAGGTTTGTCACAAGATACATTTGTTTTCTGCATTTTGTGCTCTGAAAGTGTGAAGAGCTCAATTGTTATGCGAAACTAATGGCAACTTATCTTGCTTAGGCTGTTATGTAAGAGAAGAAGACAGCTTTTTTTTTAATTTGAGGCCATATTATAATGCTCCCTAATGTTCGCCTTTAGTGAAAAACGCGTGTCATCAGTTTCAGAGTAAGCAGCAGGTGCACAAATTATTCTTTTTGAACCGCGTCTCTCACCCTTCAGTGCAGCCAGATCCATTAGCTGTTTCTACAGCTTATGCTCTTGATTTAATTTTCATTGGTTCCTTCTGTGTCATTGGAATCCTTATACAAAACACCTGAGCTTTATGGCAAGCACTGAGATTTATTAATGCAGAAGTCAGCATAAGAGCTTTTCACAAAGTGTGCTAATGACCAAGTGCTGAATTTATTGGTTTTGCTCATTCGCACCTAATGCATATTCAAGAGCGCAAAGGTAACAATTAAACCTTTGGCAGAATGAAAAGAGTCCAGTATCATATCTGTTTGGTCCCACAATGCAGGCCTCTCAGGGGGTGAAGGTGCTGAACGAGTTCACCTCAGATGAACTTTTCAATTTTAGAACCCCCTGTGAATTTTTATTTTATTTTCCATTACAATTGGAGGTGACACATTGTCCTCTGTTTTAGTTGTTGAAGATTGTCTCAGGAGATAGTGTGTGCAGAAGGTTCTTTTTTCACTGAAATGCTAATGCAAAAAAGTCTTTTGTATTTTTCGCTTGGAAGCAGAGAAGAAGCAGTGAGCAAAACTGAACAGTTTGTTCATATATACACAGTATGTGATTTCTGGGACATCTGTAGAGTCACATGAATGCTTCAGAAATCCAGCGTGTGACAGTAAGACTCTGAATTTGTCACATGAATACGGTTCGCTTCACATTTTTTGAACGCACATTTCTTCAACTACATAGATTGAAAACCAGTGATTTTTGAAAAAAAAAACGCATTTAATTCAGTTGTCTTTCAACTAGGAATTTACATAAAACACAGCAAAATTATTATTTTTTAAATTTCCGTTAACCATAATGCTGACTACATCTGAACATGCCATCCTTCATTTTGTGATGGAAATAATGGTGAAATAGACATTTGAAACATTTTGGAAGCACAATAACAGATTCTATCTCTTGCTAATATATTGTAAAAAATAGACATGAAAATTCCACCAACCTGAGTGAATATACCAACCTGCATGTGATATTTTCCTGGGTTTGAGAGATTTATTTTACTCATTTATTTCATCCCATTAAAAACAAGATTATATATAAGGCGCCATGGTGGCGCAGTGGGTAGCATGATCGCCTCACAGCAAGAAGGTCGCTGGTTTGAACCCCAGCTGGGTCAGTTGGCAGTTCTGTGTGGAGTTTGCATGTTCTCCCCGTGGGTTTCCCTCCGGGTGCTCTGGTTTCCCTCACAGTCCAAAGACATGCGGTATAGGTGAATTGAATAAGTTAAAATTACTATAGTGTACAGTATGTGTGTGAATGCTCGAGTGTATGGGTGTTTCCCATTGTTGGTTTGCGGCTGGAAGGGCATCCGCTGCGTAAAACATATGCTGGATAAGTTGGCGGTTCATTCCGCTATGGCGACCCCTGATTAATAGAGGGACTAAGCCGAAAAAAAAATGAATGAATATATATATATATATATATATATATATATATATATATATATATATATATATATATATATATATATATATATCATATAAAATGAATTGTTTCTTCGGTGCACCGCGATGCAGATGCGGACAATTCGGTATCGGTTCAGTAATAATCATAACCGGTTATTCTGTACTGATCTCATATGCAATATGTCGCTGCAACTTACTACGGCGAGGGAAACGAGCGCGAGTATTTAAAAACTCAAAAACTGTGAACAATTTCACTGCGTGTGTGTTTGCTGGATAGTCTTTCACTGACACTTACAGTACAAGCCCCTATTTCACTGCGATTGAGAGAATGAAAGTAAACTCCATTTCTCTCACTGTGGCCCATTTGACTGGCTGCGTGATGTTTCCTCTCCTTTTGACTGTTACAGCGATACTTCTGGATACAGACACAAATGCACAAGTTTTCTCCACTGCGTCTATCATGGATCAGCTGTGATTACTGCTGCAGTGTTGCCAGATGTAGCTGACCAATTCCAGCCCAAAAACTATCCAAAACCCGCTGAAATGCCTGTCCAAAACTGCCCAATCTGGCAACTCTGTGCCGCTGCAGTTTATCTGTATCACTCATCGGTGAACAGCGCCTGTAAAGTAAAATATAAAATTGTGTATGGAAAGCATTATCAATGCACCGTAATGCACCGAGATATCCCGAGATATCGAATTGAACCGAATCGATGGTATGATAATCGTAACCGAACCGTGAGACCAGTGTAGGTTCACACCTCTAATATATATTTATATATATAATTTCAAAACAGAGAGAGAGAGAGAGAGAGAGAGAGACAGCTTTTTATTTGAGGCCCTATTGTGATTCTCCCCAATGTTTGCCTTTAGTGTAAAATGCATATATGCAAACACATATATAACACTTAAAAGCAATAGCAATAACACTTATAAGCATATCACAAATTTGACATGAACTCACAATGCATATGTTACAGATTTTATTATTATTATTATTATTATTATTCGGAGCACCTGTAGGAAACCCACACGAACACGAGGAGAACATGCAAACTCCACACAGAAATGCCAACTGACTGCAGGGAGTCGACCTTCTTGCTGTGAGGTGACATTGCTAACCACTGAGCCACAGTATCCCTCCATATTATTATATTATGATTAGTATTATTATTAATATTATTATTATTATAGTTAATTCTGATTCACTGATGGACATTCCGAGTTGTACAATTACTTTCATTGAAACTTACAGCTAAAGTAATTCTGGGCAGGTCTTGATGACATCAATGTATGTATCAATGTATATGTCTTTGCCAAATTATTTAAGTTATTTCAGTGGTTCTTCAGGTGGTAGCCTTTAACAGCAAACGAACCAAAACCCACCAAGACATTGCCAATGCAAATTTAAGATGCAATATTTCTTAGTTTTTTATTACTATTTCGTATAAAATACAGAAAATAGAAAAATGCAGAAACATACAGTACAGTACAGTTCAATGTCACTTGAATTAAAATTGATTTCATTCTAATTTGATTTGTAAATGAGCACATTTTAAAACTTTTAAAACCTTTAACTAACACCTAACCATAAAGAATTAGAAATTAGAATTAGAATTAGAAATCTTTATTGTCCACACGTGTGGAAATTCATTTTTGGCCTCTCAAATATCACAAATACAAAACACAAACACAGCACAAACACAAAGCTTCCTGCACCACAGATTACCAACACACAAACCCTAACTATGAAACCATAAAATAACATACAAACTACTTCATGGTCATTTATTCAATCTGGCAATAGCAGACGGTATAAAAGATTTCTTAAAATATTTGTTTTTGCTGTGGGTACTCTGTAGCATCTACCAGAAGGAAGCGTACGAAAACAAAGAGTTTATTTGTTTATTTTGTTAATATGTTCCTGAAAACAATCTGTAACAAAATAGTTTATGTGATATTTAAGCTATATTGCTTTAAATAAAGGGGTGGCACGGTGGCTCAGTAGTTAGCACTGTCACATCACAGCAAGAAAGTCATTAATTCAAGTTAGAGTATGTGGATTTTGCGTCATCTCCCAGTGTTCGTGTGGGTTTCCTCTGGGTGCTCCGGTTTCCCCCACAGTCCAAAGACATGTGATGAATAAGCTAAATTGGCCTTAGTGTATGGGTATTTCCCAGTACTGGGTTGTGGCTGGACGGGCATATGCTGCGTTAAAACTTATGCTGAATAAGTTAGTGGTTCATTCTGCTGTGGCGAGCCTTGAAATATCAAGGGGCTAAGCCGAAGGAAAAATGATTGCTTTAAAAAAATGCAAATTGAAAATATCAGTTTTACTACTCTACTACAATTAGGTAGATGACTAAAGTATTTTGAGATGAGTTGCTACAAATGTTTTCGTATTCTATAGTATTCTGTATTTTACATCATAAAGGATTCTTGAAATGTTTATTTTTTTAATATGATTTAATTAAAATTGATTTAAAAGCAAATAATCACCAGTTATGTAATCCATGGGAAATCAATGAGAGGTGTTAATTTTCCAAAAAAAAAAGATAAGTACAAAGGTTGAACAATGAAACTGAAACATCTGGTTTTAGACAATAATAATTTATTAGTATAATGTAGGGCATCCTTTTGCTGCCAATACAGCATCAACTCATCTTGGGAATGACAGATACAAGTCCTGTACAGTGGCCAGAGGGATTTTGAGCCATTCTTCTTAGACTAGTGGCCAGGTCACATCGTGAGGCTGGTGGATGAAAACATTTCCTGATTTTCCATACTCCTCCAAACCACGCTAAAGTGGCTCAATGATATTAAGATCTGGTGACTGTGCAGGTCATGGGAGAAGTTCAACTTCACTCTCATGTTCTTTAAAGCACTCTGTCATCAGTCTTGTTGTATGTATTTGTGCATTATTATCCTGATACACGGCACCACCTTTAGAATAAAAGTTTGAAGTATCGGGTGCACATCATCTTTTAGAGTGATTCAGTAGTTCTTGGCAGTGATGTGCCCATCTAGCAAAAGTATTTGGCCTAGGGAATGCCATGATATTGCAGCCTAAATCATCCCTGATGCGCTCTGTGCTTCACTTTAGACTTGCAACAGTCTCTGTGGTATGCTTCTTTGGGGCTTCTCCACACCATAACTCTCCTGGATGTGGGTGAGACAGTGATGGTCAACTCAACAGAGACCAATACATGTTTAACCTTGTCCACAGCCCAAGATTTTTTCTGGCATCACCATTGAAACTGACATTTCGTCACCTTGGAATTATAAGGTTTTATCTGCATTCTGAAAGATTTTGAGATATTAAGCTTCGAAGTTTTTGCATTCCATATAGCAAACAGTATGTGTGTAACATTTGTTTTGTAAATAAAAAGTCTTAAAATGTAAACAACTTTTAAAAAAACATCCCATAATGTAAATAAGTTGTCATTTAATAAGAATAAGTCAATAACTCAATTTTGACAAAAATGTCAGATAGAACCTTCTAATTCTAAGGTGACGATTTGGCATTAGCATGAATGGCTATAGCAGCCCGGCAATGAATATTGACCCTGTGGCACTCCCGATGAACAATTTTGGTGGAAACAGGAGAGTTGAAGTGCACATTTAATTCCGCAATGAGTTGGGCAGATGTGGTTTTATGTTTTTTCAATACAATCCGGGTTAGCACGCAGAGATCTTTTTCAGACAGCTTCCTTATGTGTTCACAGTGGTATGCTGACATTACCCTGTATACCGTGACTCTTGAAACTGTACATCACAACGGCTCGCTGTCTTGGTCACAGATGCACCAGTGAGACATGCACCAACAATTTGTCCTCTTTTTATCTCTGAAATGTCACCCATAATGTCTGCATTGCAATGTTTTAAGCAAAACTGTGGTATTATTCTGCTAATTAAACCTTCACGTTCTTCTTTTACTAGTGGAATGTGAAATCAACAGGCTGGTAAAATTGAATCATGAAACCTCCAACACTAAATTGGCAAGTGTTTTTTTTTCATTGTCCAACCCCTCTACATACAGTACCATGCAGTAATTGTGTCTTTGCACAAATAAATGAAGGCCTTCTAATACTTTAAGTTTTATGATCTTCATTTAACAAATAGGGGTTGGGGGAGTTTGAATAAAAATAGTTCATTGAGACGGAGAAGTCTCTTTAGTTAAAGAATCACAACAAAAGTGGAAAGGTATTGATATTCATCCATAATGAATGGGCTAGAGTGTAAGGCACAACTCAAGAGTTCCCCGTAGACATAAATATGGAAAGAAAGGAAGGGAGATGAGGGATGCCAGAGGAAGTGACAAAAGGAATTAGGTGAGCATTGTTAATAAACTTTAAGTGCTGTGACTGGCAGGCTTATTTGAGCATGTTCATCAATTAAATCGAACACTCATCAGTTTCCTCAAAGCTCTTGTTCTTGTGCTGATGATTACATCACATATTAATCCTAATAATACAATCAATACATGCTATTGGTTTGTATTTCTAGGTGTCTCCGTGTGAGAAGTGCCGTTGTGAGCCCAGTGGGGAGGTGCTATGTTCAGTGTCAGCTTGCCCACAGACAGAGTGTGTTGATCCGGAGTATGAGCCTGACCAGTGCTGCCCAGTGTGTAAGAGCGGTAAGTGTTCATGTTCCTCCAGACTTTCTGTCAAACTGCAGAACCCCTGCTATGTCCCCTAGGAGGGAAAGAGGTGGGTTAGAATTACTTGTGTAAAATGACCACTGAGACTTCAGTCCACTACACCCAATTACCAAACCGCGGAGAACATTCACAGAAAGCGTGCACAGAGCTGTCCGCCTCTCCTATGCCTTGCGTGTGCATCCATCTCATTGTTCTATAATAGCCCGTTTACCATCAGTAAGATGATGCAAACCCAAGGAGAGTGCATTTGTCTGCAGGCCTTTGTTTAAGATGCATTATTCAGACAGCAATAGCATTAATGAACCTGCAAAGTTGCTCTGCTTGTTTCCAGGAGGTGAGGTGATTAGCACAGGCAGGTGTTTCAACTGCAGTCTGCTTTCTCCAGCCCTAGGGCACAGATGATTAAACTTTTACACATGTTTTTTTTTCTCCATTTGGCTGGAAATACAGAAGTATAAGGTACATAAATGTAGTCTCTCGTCAAAGCTCCCACTGCAGAGAAGGAAGTATTTTCAAAGCCACTCAACATGAAAAGCACCCTTGCACTGCAGACTTTTTTGCCTTTTTACAAAACCTTAGCGAGCAGCTTACCGAAGCAGCATTTTAAGAGATACCTGACGCACACTTGAAAAAAAGGCTTTTTCTGCAAAGAATCTTTATATAATTTCTTTTTTGGCATATTTTTAGCAAGTGTGTTTTGTGTGTCTTTTGAAGAAGGCAATCCTACAGTGCAATGCGATAAAACTAAATTAATCTAAGATGAAACTTCAACTCTTAATGTTACTCTTTGCTACTGATCATATTCTTTCATTATTCAATGGGTATTGTTAATTTAGCTACATGTTACATTTGGGAAAACATATTCACAATAAATTAGTCATGTATATGTATATATATATATATATATATATATATATATATATATATATATATATATATATATATATATATATATATATAGTTTTACTGAACAATTTGCCAACATTGTTTGGTGATTTGTCTACAGTATAATTTGTAAAGTTAGTGTCTTACCATTGCTGTCTTACCACTGCTGACTCTGACACAGCTGAAACTCATCTTTATTGATTACCTCGTCCTTATATATATATATATATATATATATATATATATATATATATATATATATATATATATATATATATATATATATATATATATATATATATATATATATATATATATATATATATATATATATATATATATATATACACATACATCACACTTTCACACAAACTTGTTTTCTGTTTTCTTGCCTTCCTGTGTTTTTGGACCCTTGCCTTGTTTCTTTGTTTTTGTTGTTTGCTGCCTGTATCAACCTTTTGCCTGTGACTCTGCTGACTACGGATCTGAATTTACCTTTATGTACCCGTTTGCTCCTGTTACTGACCATTGCCTGTTTGATGTTTCTGAATAAAATAGATGGATCCTCATCTCTGTTGTACCCTGACTGTCTTGTAACACTAAGAGCTTTCTCTCAGTAAACGTCTAATTATCTCTTATTAACTATAAGCAGGGTCAGACAAAATCTGGCTTTCTTTGTTATTCCTGCACACAATTTATGCAGAATGATTTTAAAATTATAGGAGGTGAAAACCTAACAAATAAATAAATAACTTCTTAACTTTTATTTAAGGTTTATAGTGCAAATCCAACAAGAACTAATGATAACAAATGCATGTTTATTGAAAAGTGTTCACAGTAGCAAAAGCAGCTTCACCGTAGCAGATAGACTAAACTTTAGTGAAATAAATAATTATTAAATTATTGTATTGTGCTGTTAGCAAAGAAACTTTAAATTATGAAAAAGAGTTGCAATTTTGCTTTTAAATAATAATATTATATATGAATAATATTTTTGAAAATATGTATTAGAATGAATTATTGACTCATAAAAAATTCA
This sequence comes from Danio aesculapii, assembly GCF_903798145.1. NCBI lineage: Eukaryota > Metazoa > Chordata > Actinopteri > Cypriniformes > Danionidae > Danio > Danio aesculapii. The sequence goes on along the minus strand of NC_079447.1, from coordinate 37,518,696 downwards.
CAGGGCTGCACAATGGAAAATCTGATATTGTGATACATATATTTAAAATGTCAAATATACGGTCAAAAGTTTGGGGCCAGTAGGATTTTTAAATGTTTTAAAATAAGCTTATCCTGCTTACCATGACGAAATTTTTCATCAAAATTGTGAAATGTTATTGCACTATGATATAACTGTTGAAAAGTAGTTTATAATTAATTTTATAATTTATTCCAGGGATTTAAAGATGAATTTTCAGCTGCATTACTCCAGTCTTAAGAGTCACATGATACATGTTAGTACCTAAAAAGTACAAAAGTGTTCCTCTTAAAATTTGTAGGTACTAATATATACTTTTGAGGTACCAATATGGACCCTTCAAGTACAAATGTCTACCTTTTGAAAAGGTAACACCCCAGTGACAGCTCGCATACCTTTATTTCTGAGAGTATATATATATATATATATATATATATATTATATACCGTAAAGTTAAATATTGTAATATGAATACAATTTCACCAGATTGCTTAAATAGCACACATTTGGAAAGATTATAATTCATAATTTTAGATCAGTTTTGGTGAATGTGTTGTGGAGTGAATCAAGCATAAAATAGACAAAATAATAAACAAATTTTAAGGATAGATTAATACAATAGAGCTAAGAAAAAAAGTGGAATAATCAGTACTCTATGATTTTCTGGGGAGTAAAGCAGTATTCCAGTACAGAAATTGAATAATCAAATTTAAAATAACACTGCATAGTCTTTATTGAATCAATAATTGTTAAAAATATATTTTTATTAAAGTTACAAACGTTATATAATGTCTTGATTTATATTCCCTTGAAATAAGACAGCCAAGGCCTTAAAAACAATTTTAGCCCATTACGGTTAAACTTTTCAGTGACTCCACATATTTCATGTGTTCTAAACTGGTCAACTATAATCCCAAGTCAACATTGCACATCAAGCTGTTTAACTATTGCAGATGCGCACATTGCAGTGTTAATGCTGAAATGATTATTGTGCAGCCCTACTTCACATGTTTTATTACTGGATGAAACAGCATTTTTGATGAATATATTGAATTAATCATCCAGTGACAAATACATTTTTAATGTATGCTTGTCACCACCGATTGTGATCACTGTTGTTGTTAAAGGTTTAATAAGCATACACAAATAATTAAGGTTGCATGGGTGTTTAAATCAATGTTGTGGTATTTATACAATTTATTGTGCAGCTGTAATAAAGATAAGTAAATGTCAAGTGAGAAATGCTATATGTGTGATGTGTTGCATTAAGGTTTGGGATGCTACCTTCAAAAGCTGTTGCCTATGTAGAAGACAGTGAGTCAACTCAGTAGGTTTGTGAACAGCCCTTTTGTCTGCCTTGTGCATGTTGTTGTTCTCTTTTTGGCCAGAGGAGTGTTTTTCTGGAGGGGGAGGGAAGAAATCTGTGACCTCGGGTTAGTGTGTGAGTGTTCTGTGATTGGAACACATTACAATGTCTTGGGAGAAGTTTTCTGAATCAGTGTGGGTTATATAGAGCTGTTTGAGATGCTTTTAGACAGCATGTCCAAGACTGTTGCTTCTTGTGTACGCCTGGATCCTGATCTAATATGGCACCGGCAGCCACGCTGCCTCCTTCAGCAGAAAAGAAATGATGACTTGGTAAATGGATCTCTGACTCGGCAGCTAAACTCTCAGCGTAGTGTGGACAGTGGGGGAAGGGGTGATGTGGGCCAATTATTTTAAAGAGCACACATGTTTAAATGAATCATCTTGGCATTTGCTGAGATGATGCCAAGACTTCCTAATCAGATCTCTCAGTTGGGGTTTGGGTGTGAGATAGAGGCCAAGGAACAAAAGCGAGCCAGTTTCATCAAGTCGTGCCATGGTGAATTCAAACAGCTTTACAGATGTATCTGCACCCTCAAAGTACGCCTGTATGGTTTTATGATGGATTGGAAGCATTTTCGCTCCACGCACAAGATTACAGCCGCCGAGTGATTTCACGGCATGCTGTAATACCACTGCTTGGCTTGGCGCCGTTGTGCTTGCCAGGTAGTCTGCAATTTGATTTCATCTTGGAATTGTTGCGATAGATAAAATCACTTTAATACTCTGTTTGTGTTTCCTGTGATTCTTGTGGGGGTGGATCACAGAGAGACGCGATGAGAGTGTGATGGGTGGCACCTCTGAGGCTTTTTCTGCAAATGTTTGTGGTACAAAGACTCTAGCACAGATGAACTGCAAGAAGCAGCCAGATGCTCTGACCCCATGAGATTTCCACTCTTCAAAAGTAAGACTTCAAAGCTTTGTGTGGTGACACCGTAGAATGGGTGCTGGCTGCAACAGCTACAGCAGTTGTATCTTGGCCTCATTTCATTCATTCATTTTCTTTTCGGCTTAGTCCCTTTATTAATCCACAGTGGAATGAACCGCCAACTTATCCAGCATATGTTTTATGCAGCGGATGCCCTTCTAGCTGCAACCCATCTCTGGAAACATCCATACACACTCATTCACACTCATACACTACGGCCAATTTAGCCTACCTAATTCACCTGTACCGCATGCCTTTGGACTGTGGGGGAAACACACGCGAACGCAGGGAGAACATGACCCAGCCGAGGCTCGAACCAGCAACCTTCTTGCTGTGAGCGACAGCACTACCTACTGCACCACTGCGTCACCCTATCTTGGCCTCTTATAAGGACAATAATCACATACACAAACTTAACATTTGACGAGACAACATCAAGGATGTTCATTTGTTGACAGCTGATCCTGGACCCCCCAGAAGTACATCATTTCAAATAGATTATAGAGTCACTTTTAGCCAAACACTTGGGGCCTAAACGCCATGACTGATCAATTTGATGTCTTTCTGATTTAACTCATGAATACGTTAAAAAATCTATCAAGGTTAATTCAACATTATCAAATACATCTGTGACCTGAATTGAACTAGATGACACAAAAAAGTCCATGTGTGTAGGGTCAATTTTGATAGATTGAACAGAACATTCATAAGCTGGGGTCAGCAGGATTTTTAATTTTGCAACATATAGAGCTCTATTTTAACAATCTCGGCGCAGAGTCTAAAGCGCATGGCGCAAAAGCAATAAGGGCGTGTCCGAATCCTTTTTTGCTATTTTAAGTATGAAAAAATACGGTTTGCATCAAGGCGCATGGTCTAACAGAGTTGTGCTTATTTTCTTAATGAGTTATGGGTGTGTTTTGAGCATAGCATGTATTAAACCAATCAGAGTTACCCATTCCCTTTAAGAGTCAGTTGCGTTGGGCAATAGCGCATTTGCTATTTATATGATGGACTTTGTAAGTGGAAAAATGCTTTACTTGAGAGAAACAGTTAAACCATCTGCAGCACGTGGATAAAGAATGAGCCTCCATTTTGCCTTTTTTACTTTTTCTTTACTTTACTTTTACTCTTTACTCCTTTACTTTTGTGGATAAGGAAACAGTGTTGTACGCACTCCACTAGACATTCATTAGCTTATATATTTAATTTTGTTTGTTAAGCGCAAAGATTCATTTCAAATTTATTTTTAAATTCAGTTCTAATTTCCAGCAAATGAACTAAATGAAACAGTAACAGTAAAATGAATAAATGAACAATAATAACGAAGTGTGGTCAAAAAACTAATTTCTGTCCAGACACATCCTATTCTTGTGCCCCATATAGTGACGCATACGTCTTCAAAACCCATACAGGTGAACAAATCTAAAACAGTTTTTATTAAAGCAAATATAAATATGCATATAATAATAATACTTCACGTATTACCTTCACAGGAACCCGCAAAATGAGGGATAAGGGTAAGGGCTAAGTTGTTTAATTTGGAATTGAGTCTAGGAGTCTATTATGTAAACAGCAATTTTTTTATGACCTTAATCTGACTAAAGACAAAATCGATCTAAATAGAAAATGAAATAAGATGTGTGAAGTATGCCTATTTTAGTTGCATAATTGAAGTTCTGTACAGACATGTAAACACCTTAATCAAACTATATTCTGGACTACTGACAAGGTATTCCATACACACACAGCTGTTTGACACTATTCTCTGCACCTACCGAGTCAGTAAATGACCACAAATGCGAAATGTGGAGAGCTTTTTTCCATTGGTATTCAATTCCGTTAAAATAACACTCTTCCATCAGTCATATTCTTTCATACTCTGTTAAGGTTTGTGTAGAGGAAAGGAGCGAGGACTCAGGTGCAGAACTAAATGGGTTTTTATTAATTGTAAAGATAAAATAAACAGCAAAATAAACTACCCAGAGGGGTAAAACATTAATGAAATAAATAAACAAACAAGACTGGGCAGGCTGGCAGGGATCAAAGCTGGAACACACAGGACTGGAACACTTAAGACAAGGCAACATATGACGACATACGATGACGAACGGCCCAGGATAGCAGACATGAGGAGGTTATAAGCAGAAATAAATGGACACATAAACCGGTAAACATGAAAAACTAATAATGGGTTAACAAGGAGGGTGGGACTAGACAATAGACGGGAAAGCACATGACACAAAGACACAACACAAGCCATGTGCTCACATAAAACAAGAACACGCAGCCAATGAGAGAACTCATTAACCGCGTGTTTGTAACACAACACTGAAGCACACAACAAAAGCACGCGACCACAATGTAAACTTAGAGCCACGTGCTTTGACAGACGCAAGACATGAGCACACGATAGATGAACACCTCACCGTGCGCTCACACATATGCAACGCGCATGTTTTATCTCAGCGCCAAACAAAACCGAAACCAACTAGACGGAGACGCTGAGAATGAAACACAAACACAAGTACAAGCGCGCGCGTCCCAAGGATGCACAGACCCTGCATCAAGCGGGAGCGTGCATGGTCCACACGCACCTATGACGACGCACACCCAGAGACACACACAATGACAAAACAAGTGCTCGACCCAAGAAAACTTGAGCCGAGCACAACAGGACAGGACAAGACAGAGCTAGTGTCCGGACTCTGCCACCAAAACAACAATTTACTAAACCAGAGTGGCAGAACCCTGACATACTCGCTTCTAGTAGCTCAGTTCGTCACGGGGGCATGGATGAAATGTTCCTGAATGAAAGTGAAACTGCCAAACTGCTGTTAAAGTCGAAAATTTTTTAAATTAAACACGAAATTACAGGAAAAGTCTGGAGGAAACGTGAATAGCAAGCATGGTGACACAATGACATTAATTAATCTATGTACTATAACATGTAAAACAGGATCATGAAAAGAACATTCAATAAGCAACTCATGTAAACACCTTAATTATATCTTATTCATATAGTCTTGTTCAGATTAAGGCAAATAATTTGATTAATGGTGTCCATGTAAACATTGTCAATGCGGTTACCTGATTATTACAATAATCAAATCATCTTACTGACCACAGTTTTAGATTGCTAAAGCTAAAACTTGCTAACCAGCTAAAACTTGACCGCTTGCTCAACACAGAAACTTTTCAACTTTCCATGCGAGTTACTTGTCCAATAAATCAGAAGGAGAATGATTATTTAATTGGTGCCATTAAGAGTCAATTACCATCTGATTGACTGCATCTTTGTATGAGAGACCAGCCCTTTGAGAAAAATGTGGTGTCTGAGGGATGAAATGATAATAGCTGCAGAAGAAATGGGGGCTGTCGTCTTCATTTTGGTTGGCAGACTTGACACTGAATGGGGAAGCAGTGAGGAGAATCGATTTCTAAATGGGTTGCAAGCATTTCTCTCATAATCATAATCTTGTGCTCGGTTCACTCTCACCACGTTACGCCCAGCAGGGGTGACAGAAGCGTCCCCCCGACTGTTTTTGCTCAGGTCACAGAAACCACGCAATTCAAAGGATGTAAACGCTTGTAATTTGTTCGGTCATTAGAACGGCTCATCATCGAGCTGATTCATCCATGGTCAGCGTCAGCAGCTCGAAGAAAGTGCAGTAAACAAAGTGCAAGGCCACCTACACCAAGACAGTGGAGCACATTTTATCCTATTAGCCACAGTTTCATTAATTTTAAGTGGTTGTTAACACGTGGAAAGCACAAAGGGTTTATAAAGCAGTCATGAGGGCTGATATCTCTATTTGTTGCTCGCGAAGAGCCGAGGTAAGCAGCTCTTTCTTGGCTCCTGAATGAAGTATTATGTTCCTGTGCAGCGGGTCTGTTGTTGGAAGAGTATGCTGGGAGACACTTGAGGAAGTGCCATGGGGGGAGATGAAAGTGAACGCTATTGCTAATATCCACCCCAGGCAGTTGTTCATGAATATCAAAGAACATCTGCGAGCAGCAGCAATGTTGGGACTCAAAAAGAACCGAGAAGAAAAAAAAAACATTCGGATTCAGTCATAGCACTCCTTCGTTCTTTTCACTCACCAAGGGACTGTCAGTAAATAATAAACTTGGCATTGAGTGATTTTCTTAGTGCTTTAAAATTCAAAGAGAAAGCGGCATCATATATCAAATATGCTGAAACATCCAAAACACTCTTTTAGGAAAAGATTCATGTGCTATAATCAAGAATACTAATTGCCGTAAATTGGTCATATAATCATTATAATTGTTAATAATAATTTAATAATAATTGTTGCTGTTTCCTTTGATTATGAATCAGTGCTTTTGAACCATATTTTAGGTGAACAGATTTTTTAAATTTAATGAATCGTTCTCATTTGCTGTGATGTCAAATGACTATTTTTTGTTTTCTGAAGTATCTCATTTGGAAGCAGATTGGCTCTGAATGAGTCATCACAGGTGTATTCCATTCAACTTTAAGTGTCCCGTGAAGTAGACAATATAAAGTAAGATTCCAATCGGAATGAAGCTTACATGTTTAGTTACAAGTGCACTGCACACAGCATAGGCAATAAAGCTGCACGATGATTTGAAAAAAGATTGTGATCTCGATTCGACCCCCTAGACGATCTTAATCCAGCATTTCTACGATTCTGTCAATCATATTTTTAAGTTCAGGAGAGAAGCAAAGGCGGCAGCTCAAGTCTTCTCATTGTTTCACATACATTGCTCATCAACATGGACACCTCCAAATGGTGTTTAAAGTGTCACATACTGTATTTAAAAGATATAATTTACCCAAAAATGTCATTTTTGTCTTCATGTAATGATGTATTCGCGGCCGCGAAATCATACATGACGTGAGCTGCTAACCATGAACTGTGACCACAAAGAGGGCGCGAGCGTCTACTTTAGTGAATAGAACCTGCATAGGCTGTGAATAACAGGTAATAAAGTTGTAAATAACATGCAGTTTGTGGCACAGAGTGATTGTTTTGGAGCTGCACGGGAAATATGAACAGCACTTAACAGTGAAAATGAAACCGAAATCACGCACATCATTTAAAAAACCATATCGCATTTTAGAGTTATGATTATGACAAGCATTTAATATGTTTTTCTTTCATAGCGAACAGTTGTGCTTGCGAATAAATGTTTACAGTGTCAGTATAACTACTCTGTGCTATATAATGTTAAAAATAATGCAAGAGGGAATCTGATAATGACAAATGTCTGATTATACAAGTGAATAAATGATCTAATAATGATGTCAATGACAGATTGCAAGCCTATGTCTCAAACATAATAATTTAACATCAGAATTATGAACGGTTGTATTTGGATGTCATCACTTAACTGTGCATTATTGACCAAGACAAATTTAAAGGGCACCTATGGTAAAAAATCTACTTTTCAAGTTGTTTGGACAGACATATGTGCATGTATGGTGTATAGACCATCATATTGGGGTGATATAAGCACACCCAGTGCTTTTTTTTCAATTTAACAACATAAAAAAATGGTGGACCAATTGGAGCGGTTTTGAGATCGACCGCAACTTTACGTAGGAGTGCGGTCCCCCCACCCACCAATATTGATTGACAGACGCGTCATCATATCCTCAGTTTGTTGATTCACGTTCGCCATTTTCAGCATGAGTCGAAGTGATATCACTAAAGGAACACCCTTGCTCTATTTTTAGATGCAAGGCTCATTGGGCTCAACACAAGATCAATATTCTCCACATTATCGCTCTAATCGGAATTATTGGTTGTATCTTTAAGTAGGTTTGCAAACATGTGTACTTCTCATTGAGTCTACCTTATACTTCAGCCGTTTGCATTTCTCGCGATCGCAGAAGCTCCCTGTGATCTTAACTAGGTGCTGCTGTACCTGACGCTGTGTCATGCGTTTTAGAATTCTAAACATAGGTTTCTATCAGGGTACACACAACAGCGCGACGATTCGGGACACTTCATGTTTCTGCCGCGCCACAGAGAGTGTCTGGTGTGTCGTGTCGCGGCTTCGAGCGACGCATCCCATGCCTCAGTCAAAGTTAATTTGTGGTTATTAGTCTCTGTGTACAAGCTCGGTACTTGAAACTAGCACACAGTTGGCTGTAAAACTATACAAAGACACAAAGGATTTTGTACTCTCTGCTTGGTCTGTGTCCGAGTCTGCCCTAACACAGAGCAGGTGAGCTCATGGCTCCGCCCCCTTGTTACGTTGGGCGGGAAGCCAAAACTAATCTACATGTGAAGCAACACATCCCTAAATCAGCGAGCTGTGGACACGCCCCCAACATGACACTTTTTAACACATTATAATAAAAAAATCTGAATTGTGTTTTGAACTGAACCTAAACTGGCACACTCAGAAGAACCATAATATTAATATTAAATCATAAAAAAGAGGTAAACTATGTGCCCCTTAAAGTCTGTTTAAGTCCACCATTCAAAGTCTATTCAAAATTAAGCATTTTAACCAACAGTAGACCTACACATAATGTTATTGTTGTTGTTTTACCATATGTTTGGGAAAACCAATAATAATAGCTGCCTCATATTAACCTTTATTTTACATTTACAGAATCATGAGAAAATCGTGATCATTACTTTAAGCAAAAAATTGCGATTCTCATTTTAGCCAGAATTGTGCAGCTCTAATAGGCAATAAGAGATTGTCAATTTACCCATGAGCCACTGTGGATTATTGTAAAGCTGCGGTCACTTTTCTCCCAATAGTCTTCCATTCATGCGCACGTGAATCCGTCAGACCGGAAGCACAAGCTCGTGTGCAAGTTTTGCAGTTCGCTGCGTTGGAAAGTTCAAGCTTGGTGAACTCTGACCTGCGAAATCGCATCACATGATTGCGTGAGACCAATTGAAGATCAGAACATGACTTCTCTGGACATAAATTTAAAACATGCACCAATCGCTCGCTTTTTTAAATGTCTAATCAGCTTGTTTAATCCCACCCCTTTTTGTAGTGCCGTTCAACAGAATTTCGCATGCACAAACTTTAGTGTGACCACAGCATTAATCGTAGAAACCCTCTATGGCATGACTTTTTGTTTTAGGTGAAAATGTTTTTGTGGTGGGAGCTTGGGGGTCCCTCATAATATATCAATAATAAAATGTGCTCTCACTGGATTTTGGTTTGTTGCCTCAGGGCAACAACATGCTTTTAGGGCACTAATATGCCAAGATTTTTAGTATTTAATTATCTGTGAAATATCTGTTACCTCACAGCAAGAAGGTCACTGGGTATGTTGGCATTTCTGTGTGGAGTTTGCATGTTCTCTCCATGTTCGTTTGGGTTTCCTCCAGGTGCTCTGCTTTTTTTTTTTGTCAAAAGACATGCGCTATAGGTGAATTGGGTAGGCTAAATTGTCTGTGGTGTATGAGTGTGAATGGGAGTGTATGGTGTTTTCCAGTGATAGGTTGCGGCTAGAAGGACATCCGCTGCATAAAACATATGCTGGATAAGTTGGTGGTTCATTCCGCCCTGCGACCCCAGATTAATAAAGGGACTAAGCCGAAATGAAAATCAGTGAATGAATGAATGAATGAGAAACAAACAAGCAATACATACATTACTAAATGTTTTAATTGTTTAATTAATTTTAATTTAACAATATATTTTATTTAATATAAATGTTCATTCATTCATTAATTTTCCTTCGGCTTTGTCTCTTTATTCATCAGGGGTCACCACAGCGGAATGAACCGCCAACTTATACAGAATATGTTTTACGCAGCGGATGCCCTTCCAGCCACAAAACCAGTACTACGAATCACCCATACACTCTCACATTCACACACATACACTACGGCCAATTTAGCTTATTCAATTCACCTACAGAACATGCCTTTGGACTGGGGGGAAAACCGGAGTACCCAGAGTAAACCCACATGAACACATGGAGAAAGTGCAAACTCCACACACAAATGCCAACTGGCCCAACCAGGACTTGAACCAGCGACCTTCTTGCTCTGAGGCGACAGTGGTAACCACTGAGCCACTGTGCCACCCAATATACATGTTATATTATTGTAATATAATATTACATTATATTTAAGTTATATTTTATCTAACACCAGCCATAAGTGGTGTGTTGTGTGTTACTATGGGATACTGTAGATGTGAAGCAGAGGTGAGTGTCACATTTATGTCACTTGGCTTTAGGTGAACCTACTCTATATCTCCCTTTCTTTGTATCCATGACCATCAAGTGGGCTGTATCCAAATGCGCATCAGGGACTACATAGCGCACCGATATCAAACTAGTAAATGAATTAGTTAAATAGTTAATTAGGCTTAAAGCTAAACTGTAAGCAGAAGTTTTAGCAGAGCTTAAGTTGGCTATGGTGCCAAAAAGTGCTCTTCTGCCCCCAAAAGAAAAGTCACACATACCTAAAATGTCATTGGTCACCAACTTATTAGACTTTTAAATCTGTAATGATGCAGGCATGGCCACAGAGATGGAGTTCCACATGCAGCTTTATTTAGTAAATGGTCAGGTAAATAGAGCTTAAGCTGCCTATGGTGCCAAAAAGGGCTCTTCTGCCCCCAGAAGAAAGGTCACACCCACCTCAAATGTCATTGGTTACCAACTTATTATTAGACCTTTAATTCTGTAATGATGCAGGCGTGGCCACAGAGATGGAGTTCTACGTGCAGCTTTATTTAGTGAATGGTCAGGCAGGCAGGGGTCAAAACAGGAACAAAACATAAATAGCAATGACAATCCAAAAAGAGTAGTCCAAGAAACAGGCAAAGGTCAGGGCAGGCAGAAAACTATCACAATCCAAAAAAAGACCAAGAATCAAAAACCAGACAGAGCAAAACATGGGAGCAAGGAACACAGAACAATACTGAGCAAGGAATTAATGTCTCTGGAGTGCTTAAATAGTCCAAGAAATCAGTGAGGATGAGCTGCAGCTGTGTGAGTGAAATCAAGGGGGATCTAGAACTGGTGTGGGAGTGTCAGGCATGATGGGATATGTAGTTCGGTAAAGTGGCAGATTTGTAGTTTTCCAGCAATCTCCAACTGCTAGATCGCTGGTCATCATAACAACTGTGATGTTTAACTTCAAAAAATTAAAAGGGAGTTGTATAAGCCAAAAAAATTGGTTTGTTGCCTGAGAGCAACACCATAGAGCCCCGGCTGGGCATTTCTGTGTAATGTTTGTATGTTCTCCCCATGTTCACATGGGTTTTCCCTGAGTGATCCGGTTTCACCTACAGTCCAAAGACAACATGGTGTATAAGTGAATTAGATTAACAAAATTGGCCATGGTGTATGAGTGTATGTGTGAATGTGAGAGTGTATGAGTGTTTCCCAGTACTGGGTTGCAGCTGGAAGAGCATCCACTGTGTAAAACATATGCTGGGATAATAGTTTTTTTCCTCTGTGGCGACCTCTGATAAATTAGGGACTAAGCCAAAGGAAAAATGAATGAATGAATGAATGCATGAATGATTAAATAAATTAATGAATTGTAACAATGATACCAGCATCATAACCTTTTAGTGAAAAGTTCTTCAAAGAAACATTTTTCATAGTGTGAAATATTTATGATCTAAAAAACCTTTCTCCACTTAAAAAAAAAACGTTTTGTAGTTTGAAAAGGTTCCATATATGTTAAAGGTCCTTTATGGAATCATCAATGCCAATAAAGAACGTTTATTAAGAGTGGGCACTTTACAGCCAGAGTTGTTTCCCATTACTTTTAACTCACTGCCAATCTACCATAATACTACAGTGCATCCAGAAAGTATTCATAGCGTTTCACTTTTTCCTCATTTTTTTATGTTACAGCCTTATTCCAACATGGATTAAATTAAGTTATTTCCTCAAAATTCTACACACAATACCCCATAATGACAATGTGAAAAAAAATTTAATTGTTGCAAATTTATTAAAAATAAAACCTGAAAAAAAGTATTCACAGCCTTTGCTCAATTTTTTTATACACTTTGGCAACAGTTACATTCCTCATTTGCAGCACCTCTCAGGCTCTATCAGGTTGGATGGGAAACGATTTTTAGCTGTTTTCAGATCTCTCAAGATATGTTCAATATGATTTAGGTCTGAGCTCTGGCTGGGCCACTCAAGGACATTCACCTAGTTGTTGTAAAGCCACTGTACATGTGATTTTTCATTTTTTTCATAAATTTTTTTGCAACATTTTCAAAAAACCTTTTTTCACATTGTCATTATGGGGTATTGTGTGTACACTGTAAACCCTAATGGTGTCTTTACTTAAACAATTAAGTAAAGTTGACTGAACATAACTTAAAACTTTGCATTTTGGTCCTATCACTTAAAAATATTAGTTAATTTAACTTACGTACCATGAAATTGCATAAACTTAAGATTTCAAGTGTAGTGAGCTCAAAATCATAATTAATCCTTAATCCTTAAAAAATGTGTCATTTTTAAGTGCAAGGTCTTTTTTAAATCAGAAAACAAATGGCTTCAGCTATAATTATTCATCATAATGTGAATAAGTGGCTACTTCTTTTTTGTTTAAAATTTATAGTTAACTTAGTATAAAGTTTGGTGAACTGAACAATTTAAGTATAATCTACTTAAGTACTAAGTTTGGTGAACTGAACAATTTAAGTATAATCTACTTAAGTACCAAGTTAAATAAACTTAAATATCCAAGTTTTGGGAGACTCCATTACTCAATTAAATTGAGGCAACGGGTTTACTCAATTAATTTAGTTCTTAATAGGGTTTTCAGTGTAGAATTGTGAAAAAAATAAATGAATTGAATCCATTTTGGAAAAAGACTGTAACATTAAAAAAATGTAAAAAAAAGTGAAGCGCTATGTATAATTTCCGGATGCACTGTATACGCATTGTTGGTGAAACAAACTAGTCGAAACACCAACTCGCTAAAATGTGTTGGTAATGAAGTTACTTGCAGACTAACAGTGTTAACACATGACATGTCTTATTTGTTAACATTACTAATCCAATATTTCATTAACCTTTTTGTATGTAACCTTTCTGTAACACAAGAAGTGCTAAACACTTGATATGTGTTTGTTCACTGTGGATTAACTGTGGATTACCGTGATAATACATGACTGGTCAATCACAATATTTCAAATTATGTTATTCCTATGTTATTCTGCATAAACAACCACATAGATTTACATGATCCCTTTCTTAACATATACTGTACAACTTTTGATTTTAAATTAAATTAAATTTTAGAATTAAGCATATAACACAGAATGCAATATATCTATGAGAATGTCTGTCACATTCCTTGTCAACAGCCCTTTTGCCAGCCCACTCACCCATTTTCTCACCAGCTCAGTGACCAACTTAAATTCAATTGACTCCATCCCCCAGCATTTTCCTGCACCCATTCCTCTAATCAGCACACCTGCCAGAGACCACCTCATTCCCCAGACTATAAAATCAGCCAGCACAAACAGAGTATAGAGATCGGAGTGGTGTGGGAGAAATTCAGGTGCATTTAAAATCTCACAAGCAGTGCCACGTGAAATAGAACAATTATTATGTCAATTATTTGAGTGCTTTCAGAGCTCAAAAACAAGATAAGTGTGATTTCGTTAGCTGTTGATCACTTCTTTGTTCATTGTAAGTAATGAATTATAATTATATGTTTATATACAGAAACATTACTATATGGTAATGCACTTAGTAGCTACTTAGCTACTTAGTGCTTATAGTTATTCAGCCAGAATGCACCATTGCACAATTGCTTGAAATAGAAATCGTTATTTTACTTTTTTCCTTGTTGTTTCAAGGGTTAAAAGGATCACTTTCCCAAATATTCTACAGTAAGGTGGAATTGCTAAAATGTGGGATTTTAATAATGGTAGCATTTTGACACTTTTAAGGGTGCTTTCACACTTGGTTCAGCTGCCTGGACTGTACCCAAGTTCGATTGTCCCCCCTTACCACCTTCTCAGTTGGTTTGTGTTCACATTGCCTTTTTTCCTTCTGAAACCCGGTACGCTTGCGTCATCAAGCTGCTATTGCATGTACGGCTGTTGCTAGGTGACAGACATGAAAACAAAGTGCCAAAATGGAAAGACGTCCGCACATTGCAATTGTTCTGCTTTTACTGGATCTGGATCTGGTTTTGGACAAATAGAAAGCGACTTGGTCTATCTGCCGCAAAAATATTTTAAACGTTCAGAACATAATGCGATGTCTGCAGAAGCTGTTTTTGGAGGAGACAAGCAGACATTATTACTGTGCTTGCCTTGGCTCAGTCCCACTTGTCACCAAGGTACAGTACATGATACACACACTTACACACACACAAATGACCGTTATGATAACGATAGTTTGTTGTACTGTTGGCGGTTCACTTCCGATATTTGGTACGATTGCATTCATACCAGAAATAAACTGGACCAGAGTTCGCGCGAACCATACATTAAACCACTCGGTACTGTTCGTTGGTGCGCACCCAAGTTCAGAAGACACGTTCACACTAGCTAAAAATATCGTACTCTGACGTCAAACGAACTCGCGTGCGAACCAAAAGTGCTAGTGTGAAAGCACCCGAAGATGTAGAATAGTAAACATAGTTTTTACTATGTTATAAGTACAAGTTTTTGTGCAGTAGCCTTATATATATATATATATATATATATATATATATATATATGTTTTTTATTTTTTGTTTGCAAATCCAAGAACATCTTCAAATTTAAATTATTTTGTTTTATTTAGCGCAAAAATCATTTGATGCATTACAATATTCTATATAAGGATCACAGTGCAGTTCCAAAATACTAATTAATTAACCTATTTGCCATTTTAACCATTTAGCTAGTTCATGTTAACTCATGTTAAACAGAAAATAAAGTATTTAACTTTATTGTAAAGCATTACCATATTTATGTAGCAGTATGTTTTATTGTAGCAACAAACCATAAACTCCTGTAATATGCATCTGTGTTTGATGACAGGGTGTTCTGAATGAGCTGTCAACAGAAATACAGATTTCTGTTCTCAGTGAATAGGGAGCAGTAAACACTACGTAGAGTCCATGTCAATCAAAGCACAGCTCTTCATAATGAATTGATTTGTTAATGAAGATCAGCTAATGAACTGAACAAAGCCCCAGTCCCACTTTATATTAAGTGGTCTTGAACACTAGACACTGCATAAAAAATAAATACAATGTACTTGTTGTATTCATATTGAATTACACAACACTTATGATGCTATTGATGTTGGACACAGGTAGGAATAGATACAGGTTTAATTGATACAGTATGTGTATGTTTAAGTGTGTTAAGTTGTAAGGGGTGGGTCAGTAGGGTAATTATGAATTTAATTACAGTTGAAATAACATGCAGGTACACTGTAAAACCCAATAGTCAACCTTATCAAATAAAATGAGTGTAGTTAACTCAGAATTGACTGAAAGTTAATTCTACTAATTTAAAAAGAGTTTTGAACTCAGTGTTGAAGGTAATGAGTTAATTAAATACCTCATTACTTCAACTTAAATGGAGTAAGTTCACAGTACTCATATAGATTAGATTTTTAACTCAAATGGTTTCAATCGGTTTCTTCAAACGGTTTGAGTTGCCTTAACTTATTGGGTTTTTATAGTACTCAGTTTGTGTAGGGTCTCTTCATTTATTGGGATTTACTGTTCTCAAATTGCTTCATTCACTCAAACTGATTAAGTTCACAGTACTCATTAGGATTAGTTTTTAGACTTAAATGGTTTGTTGTAATCAGTTTCCTCAAATGGTTTGAGTTACCTTAACTTTTTGGGTTTTGCATTGTAGTTTTTAAAATAGAAGTAAAGTGCAAAAACATGTATATAATGAGTACATAATATAATGTACATAATGAGTGCATTGTACTAAATGATTATCTATATAGCAGGTACATGGTAATTAATGCCACATAATATAAAATCAGACCAAAGATTCTTTATTTCAGCCCATGATCATTGAAAAGACTTGCTTAAGCCTACAGTGTTTTGCAAAACCTGAAAAAACATAGCTTCAGATATGTTTCGTTGCACATTTCTGATGATTAATCCACTTAACATTATTAACTTATTAACGATTAATTTTATTGAGTTACTGTACTTGTATAATGTTAGACATGGAAAACGATAAAACAGTATTTTTTTCAATTGTAACTTTTTCTTTATTTATTATTCTGTATTTATCTATGCTTTTAATACGTTTATTAGATTTTATGCAGATACCTTCCCTTACAGAATTTACCTAATCATTTAAAATGATAAATTCTTTGAAAAAAGAGATGTTCAAGTCAATTGTATTTACATTGCAATATATATCGCAGAATAACAAAATATTGCAATGCTAGATTTTTCCAATATCGTGCAGCCCTACTTTGAGCACTCATATCTTACTTTGATTTGACATTGTTTTTATCTCTTTTGTGGAATCATACCTCACCAGACTCAAATCTGAGCATTCTGCATCACAAGTACAACTCTGTAAAGTCTTCCATATGGAGATAGATAAGTGAGGAAAACATATTTGATTTACAAATCATGAACACAGTTATGTTGTTTTGTAGTGTTTATTTGGTGTTGTGCAAAGAACTGCACAAAACATAATCTTTTGTTTGATGACAATATGTCCCAGTACATATCATACTCAAGTAAAAGTACTATTACTTGCCCAAAAATTTAGTGCAAGTGGAGTAAACGTACCTTTTGTAAATATTACTCAAAGTATGAGTAAAAAGTTGCCCTTTTAAAAGTACTCAAGAGTAGTGAGTAGTGAGTATTACACTGTAAAAGGTTAATGCATCTACACATTTAAAGAAATATTTTTTTTTTACCTGCTCAAACTACTTATTTAAAATGAGCTGAAACAACACAATTCTTGAGATTTCATTGGGACAACTTAATTTTTTTTATGTTCAATCCACATAAATTTGTTAAAAGTGTTAAGTTAACTTAATCGATTTGTGTTTGGGACAACATGAATGAATTGTGTGGGACCCTGCATTTTTTACATTGTACATACAGTTTGTGAAGGGATGCGTAAACGTAACATTCTTTAGTGCATTCATTTATTTTAATATATTCGTTCCTTCCTTCCTTCCTTCCTTCCTTCCTTCCTTCCTTCCTTCCTTCCTTCCTTCCTTTCTTCCTTCCTTCCTTCCTTCCTTCCTTCCTTCCTTCCTTCCTTCCTTCCATTGTTTGTTCGTTCTGTCCTTCCTTCATTTGTTTGTTCATTTTTTCCTTCATTTATTTGTTCTTTCCTTCGTTCCTCCATTCATTCATTCACTCATTCGTTTATTTGTTCGTTCATTCCTTCCTTGAATCCTTCCTTCATTCATTTGGTCCTTCCTTCCTTCCTTCATTAGTTCGGTTCTTCCTTCCTTCATTCGGTCCTTACTTCAATTGCTTGTTCGGCCCTTGCTTCATTCGACCCTTCCTTTCATTCTTTTTCGTTTCATTTATTGGTTGTTTAAGGCTGTTTGGTGATTTCAGTCATCATGCAATCCACATCTTTAATTTTCTCATCAGTGACATGGAGTCTATAAACACTCTGGGTCATTGCGTGTGAAGATTTTGGACATCTTCTTGGACATTTTTAATGCTTCCAAATGTTTGGTGCGTTAATAAAGTGCCCATGTCTTGAGGTTGTTCAGTATGATGCGATTTACTTTCTATGTGCAATTTGATTGGACAGGAATCGAAGGTCTGATTTTTCTACTTTAGCCAATCACCATAGACAAGAAAGGAATAAAGTAGTGACTGCAGGTAGAAGGAAAATAGTGGAGTGAAAGTACTAAAATACAGCACTTAAAATGTGCTCAAGGGAAAGTAAAAGTACAAATTTTTAAAACTACTTAGCAAATTACAATTCCTGAGAAAAACTTCTTAATTACAGTAGTTTGAGTATTTGTAATTTGTTACTTTACACCACTGTTGACATCATATTGCTCAGTCAAACATACACTACATCCCTGTGTAACCTTTCCTTTGAACAAAAAGTTCTTTATGGTGGGAAAAAGTTCTTTATCTTTTTTAAATGTTCTTTACACTAATGAAAAAGGTCATTTAAAATTGCTTATGAGTGTGTCTGAGTCATGTTTCTTTAGTTCAGTGGTTATCAATTCTGGTCATTGGAACCCACTTCTCAGCAGATTTTGCATGTCTCTCTTATTTAACACACCTGATTCAGATAACCAGCTTGTTAAAAGACAATAAGACAAATAAGAGAAATGCAGTGATGTTTTTAGTATATAATCATTATAAGTACAGTTATGTCCATAAATATTTGGACATCAACACAATTCTAACATTTTGGCTCTATACACCAGCGTAATGGATTTGAAATGTTTGAAATGAAATCCAAATCCAAATTGAACTCTGAAATGAACTTGAAATTAACTCTGGACCTTTTATCTGCTTAGAAATGCAGTGATGTTTTTAGTATATAATCATTATAAGTACAGTTAGTTTTTTTCAATTCAATTCAATTCACCTTTATTTGTATAGCGCTTATACAATGTAGATTGTGTCAAAGCAGCTTCACATAAAAGGTCACAGTAAATAGGAACAGTGTAGTTCAGTTTGTAGTGTTTAAGTTCAGTTCAGTTTAGCTCAGTTCAGTGTGGTTTAATAATCACTACTGAGAGTCCAAATATTGAAGAGCAAATCCAACGATGCGCAGCTCTACAGATCCTGAACCATGCAAGCCAGTGGCGACAGCGGAGAGGGAAAAAAAACTTCACCAAAGGCGGAAGTGAAGAAAAAAAACCTTGAGAGAAACCAGGCTCAGTTGGGCACGACCATTTTAATTTCTCCGCTGGCCAAACGTTTGTGCAGAGCTGTAGTCTCAGTGGCGGAGGCTGGAAGCTGGCCTCAGCGAAGACTCGTCTGTCTCTGGAGCGTCACAGGAATCAGTCTCATGTTCTCCACTCCTCCATGACCATCACAGTAGCTGCTCAGGATGGCCAGGTCCAGGATATAAAAAACCTTGGGATCATCTCGTCGTTGGTCTTGGATCGAGTCAGTGACTCTGCATAGTCTGAGGGCCTCGGGAAGAGTATCTCCAGGTGGAAATGGAGAATAAAGAAAATAATTAGCGTAGCTGATGTTCACAGTGTATATCAACAAGATGCATAACCTGTGTGGAAGCCCCCAAGTGGTGCACTAAGTGTATGCTTTACTGAACAGATAGGTCTTTAATCTAGTTTTGAATTGGGAGAGTGTGTCTGAGCCTCGGACGTTATCAGGAAGGCTATTCCAGAGTTTAGGAGCTATAAATGAGAAGGCTCGACCTCCTTTACTCGACTTTGCTATTCTAGGTACTACCAGAAGCCCTGAGTTTTGAGACCTTAAAGAGCAAGTTGGATTGTAGCGAGACAGAAGATTGGTTAGATAAACAGGAGCTAGATTATTTAAAGCTTTATATGTAAGAAGCAATATTTTAAATTCAATACGAAACTTAACAGGCAGCCAGTGTAAGGAGGATAAAATTGGGGTGATGTGATCAAATTTTCTAGACCTGGTTAGAACTCTGGCAGCTGCATTTTGTACTAGCTGAAGTTTGTTAATAGAGGATGCTGGGCAGCCAGCAAACAGTGCATTACAGTAGTCCAGCCTAGAAGTCATAAAAGCATGGACTAGCTTTTCTGCATCTGAGATGGATAGCATACTTCGTAACTTAGCGATATTTCTCAGATGAAAGAAAGCAGTTTTTGTGACATGGGATATATGATTTTTAAAAGTTAAATTACTGTCTAATATGACACCCAGATCTTTTATAGTAGAGCTAACGCTAACTTTGTATCCCTCTAATTGTAGGTCGAGTTGTGAGATTTGCTGTGTACAGGATTTAGGCCCAATAAGTAATAATTCTGTTTTGTCTGAGTTTAAGAGAAGATAATTGTTGGTCATCCAGTCTTTAACATCTTTAATACGCTCAGTTAGCTTGGACAGATTAGACGTCTCGTCAGGTTTAGTTGAAATATATAATTGAGTATCATCTGCATAGCAGTGAAAGCTGATCCCATGTCTTCTAATAATGTCTCCCAGGGGTAGCATGTATATTGTAAACAGCAAAGGGCCTAAAACTGATCCTTGAGGCACCCCGTATTTTACTGGGCTGATTTGTGAAGGCTGTCCATTAATATTCACAAACTGGTAACGGTCAGATAAGTATGACTTAAACCATTGTAGGGCATGTCCCTGGACACCTGTAGACTTTAAGCGATTAATAAGGATACCATGGTCAATGGTGTCAAATGCCGCACTAAGATCGAGTAGAACTAATAGCGAGATGCACCCTTGGTCAGCAGCTAAGAGTAAATCGTACAGTTAGGTCCATAAATATTTGGACATCAACACAATTCTAACATTTTGGCTCTATACACCAGCGTAATGGATTTGAAATGTTTGAAATGAAATCCAAATCCAAATTGAACTCTGAAATGAACTTGAAGTTAACTCTGGACCTTTTATCTGCTTATTGTAAAGCTGCGGTCACACTAGAGTTTGTGCGTGCGAAACTCTGTAGTACTGCGAGAAGGGGCGGGATTAAACAAGATTATTAGACTTTTAAAAAAAGCGAGCGATTGGTCCATATTTAAAATTTCTGTCCAGAGAGGTCATGTTTTGATCCTCGATAGGTCTCATGCAATCATGTGATGTGATTTCGCAGGCCAGAGTTCACCAAGCTTGAACTTTCCAATGCAGCGAAATGCGAAACTTGCCGCACGACCTTGCGTTTCCGGTCTAACGCATTCGCGTGTGTATGAATGGAAGTCTATAGGGAGAAAAGTTCAGTGTGAAAGCGTTCAGTGTTCAGTGTTTATTGGGATAACGAGGGAATAATACACACCTGCCACAGAACATCTTAGGCCGCATTTGCACTGTACTGTTCAAGTGACTCAATTCTGATTTTTTTCTCCCATGTGGCACAGATCAGATATGATCCATGTACGTGTAAGCAGGAACAAATCACATAGATTCCGATTTACTCAAATCAGATTTAGGCCTTGTTCATATGTGTAAATTTATCCGATATGAATCGGATCTGTGCCCTCGGGTCTGCAGTGTAAGCAGGTAGATCGGATTTTCACCTGTCAATGCGAGTCGCGCGTCATCAAAAACCATAGCGAATGACATTAAGTCTGACACTTTCTTTTCAGAACAGACTTCAGCAGAGTCCCAAACCTTCAATCTCATACACAAGGACTTAAACAGCTTTTATATTGTCATATAGCACAGGTATTTAAGCATGGTAACGAGAGCGAGAGAGCACAGTCCGCCACGTAACCAATATCAACTAATATAAAACTAGTGCATACATCACGTGCATAAATCATGCCATGGACATTACATTAAAATGCCTAAAGGTTTAAAAAAGCCTATATATCAAAAGAAGATGGACAAATGAGAACCTTTCTGTCATAAACTATAGTAAAACAGCTTGTCAAAAGCTGCGAACAGATTACTTACAGGAATAGAGAAAAGAGCACTCTTTAATTATCAGCTGTTAGTCAGTGCCCGCTTTTTTTTTTCCTGGTCATTGCACCTGTGCCATGTGCTGTGTAAATGCAGACGATCGGATACTAGTCACTTTTAAAAGATGATGTAAGTAGGTCATCAAAAAAATCTGAGACAGTCACAAAATCGGAATTGACCATCAAGATCTGCAGTGTAAATACAGCCTTAGAAGCTAATTGTTCAATTACTTTTGAACCCTTAACAGGTGGGAGGCACATATGCAAACTGTTGTAATTCCTACAGCGTTCACCTGATTTGGATGTATTTCCATTGTGTTGGTGTATAGAGCCAAAAATGTTAAAATTGTGTCAATGTCCAAATATTTATGGACCTAACTGTATATGATCATTAATCAATGAATCACTCTTTAATGCTCTTTAATCTCTACGTACTTTAATTATGATATAACCAGCTGAAAGAGTCTGTGAAAAAATTAGTCGGTGAGTCTGAAAAATCTTTTCATAACAGATTCAAAAGAGAGTCACCGAAATGAATCAAAATCCCAGCTAATAACCTACATGTGTTACAAACAGGAAGAGATGCTATTCATTTCCCTGCAGCCCTTTCCTTTTTGTCGACCTCCTCTCATGCGGGCCATTGCCTTGGCAACGTTCAGGCAAACAAGCCCTCTTCTCGAAGTGCTCCGACACAGAGGTCGCTAATAATCTGAGGAGGTTGCAATAAACATTTTGAGCATGAGCCCAAAGCCCTGAAAATACACATTACTGGGGGCAGAAAGGAATCACTTGCATTTCAAAAAAGAAAAAAGAAAAAGAAAAAAATGGAGGGGAAATATTCATGGGGGCTTAAGAGAGGCCCCAGAAATCACTTTTAGGCCTCAGCTCATCTTAAATACTGCTTCTTTTTCTTTCGTCCTCCGGAGAAATATGTTCAGCCGGATTTGTTGCGCTGATGGTTTTATCCGTTTGTAATGGGGCTTGATTCTCTGTGATACTGAAGGAGAGAAGTAGAGGACAGTGATTTTATATGCACAGCACCTCCAGCTCTCTTTACATTCTCTTGAAACACTATTTTCCCAGTCTTTTATGCCTAGTAGAGGGCTGAAAATAGGAGTACAGGATTTGAAAAGCAAACCTCACATATAGGAGTATGTTTTAACAGATGTCGTAAATCAAAAGCAATATAAACATATATTTGTATTGAATATGTGCGAAAGCTTATTTTATAAAACATTTTTGTATAATTAAATATTGAAAAGCACTCTGCTTTGAGCCCAATCAATGAAAACAACATACTTTCCTGAAGAGTATGAGCAATGATTTGGTATCATTTAAAAAAGTAGACACTCTGAAGTTCAAGTAGTTCCAGACCTTTATGAATTTCTCTCTTCTGTAGGACACAATTGAAGCTATTTTGAAAAAGCTGAAAACTTGTAACCATTCACATCCAAAGCAAGTTTCCTTCATCCATCTTGTGGTTTGTGCCCAGTTTTAGCAATCATTAAAATGTTTCTTAAATAACATATCAGAGATGTAGCAGGTACAGAAACAGTAACGTCCACCATGTTTGTGTAATGAATTGCTTTAATGTGTGAATAAACAGTGGTCATAAATGATTATGTATTCTGTACACCACAGCTAAACAAGTTGATATTTTGGCCTTTTAATCCTAAAAACCCAAACAATACTGAATCCTACTTGTGGGAAAGAATCGTGGTATACAGTATGCAGCACACAGTGTCTGACTCATTATGAAAATGTTGAAGTCATTCATTAATGTTTTATTGTTCATCCACCGGCACTTCCAGAATAAAATATATCCCTGCAAATCTGCATACGCCTTCCCCATCCATCCTGTCCCAGTCATCATTTCCACAAAAGTAAGTAAATTTAGTGGCATTTATTATGCATACATACTAAAGAAGTGCATTAGAGGGCTTTCCTTTTACTGATACTCAGAGCAGTGTGAGCTGTGATCCCGGCTCTTTCAGAGAGCATCAGCTCTAATGAGCTTTAAAAGATCATGTCATTTTCAGGATCCAAGCTTTTCTTTCCTCCTCCTTTGCTTTTTATCTCAATTACCACTGTACCATAGGGAATGCAATTCATCTCTGAATGGACCAAAGTCTTTAATGGTGCTCTCTCTTGAATTTAGCCTCCACAGCAGTGCTTTGATAAGCGGTGAGGATAAGAGTCTGCTCAGCGTGATTAAACACTGCTCTGCACTGACAAAAATGCAGCAAGCATACTGCTTTGTTTTCTTCTGTGTTTATTTTCTGTCATATACTTTTCTATACCCTTTTTCAACTTTCTGTGCTCCCATTTGTGTTGATGTGAAGCACCTGTCTTGATTTGTGATGCACCAGTCTTGATGTTTCTTGGCTGATTTTGATTGGTGACTTTTTTTAAGCTAGTCAGCTAAATCAGTTTCCAACTGCAGATTTTGTTTCATTATTATTATTTTAGCTACTTTTAGCTATTTTAAGATACAAGAGCAAATGAACAATGCACTTCAGTTTAAAATTAGAGTCAACCACTGCATTTTAATTATGACTAATACATTAAAGCAATGAATAATGTACATCTAGCTGGTTGTTCTCACAGAATATAGCCTTCCTAGGACATTCATAGAGAACTGTTGTTCAAGACTGAGGTTTTATTCAATTAAACATTGATCTTAGCTGTAATAATTGGTTAACTCTTTTATTAACCAGAAAGGGCTTTATTTTAACGATCTAAGCGCAAAGTCTAAAGTACATGGCGCAAAAGCATTAGGGCGCATCTGAATCCACTTTTGCTATTTCAAGGACAGAAAAAAATGGTCTGCACCCTGGTCCATGGTCTAACAGGGTTGTGCTTATTCTCTTAATGAGTTATGGGTTTGTTTTAAGCATAATTTGCATTAAACCAAATAGAGTGTCATCTACCATCCACTTTAAAAGACAGTTGCATCGCACCATGGCACATTTTCTATTTACATGGTGGAAAAACTGAACGCTTCACTAGCGAGGATATAGAACTAGCCTCCTCCATTCTGCCTTTTTACTTTCTTTTTACTTTTACTCTTTACTTTATTCCTTTATTTTGTGGAGTCATGAACGGTGGAAACTCACTCCAATCAAGACATCCATTAGCCTACATATTTGATTTTGTTTGTTAAGCACAAATATTTGTTTCAAAACTATTTCTAAATTCAATTCTAATTTCTAGCAAATTAAGAAAAAAACAAACAATAATAACGAAGTGTGGTCAAAAAATTTTATATCCAAACACATGTCATATTATTATGCCCTACATGGTCCAAAACTCTGCGGCTGTGCAAATCTAAAAATCTAAAAATAAATAGTTAATAGTTAATAGTTAATAAAATAATATGCATATAGTAAATACTACTACTAATAAAATTAACATTGTACAAATGCAAATTGTCATGAATAAACTGAAAAAGCCCAGACGTGAATAAGGCTTGGAGGTAGTGGTTTTCATATTTATGTAGAAAATAATAATTTTGTAACACTTTAATCCTTAAAATTTTCAATATGTAAAGATATTTATTTATTGCTGTACATCCTGTGTGTATTAAGCAATGTTTAAGCATTTTGACCCACATAGGCACATAACTAATGCACTCTGCACTGGACTTTAGACCAGCTTTTAATTGGTCAGTGGCGCGCCATACAATGCGCCTTGTCTCACCTCTTTTTTAGACCAGCACATCCATGAGTCCACAAAGTGGTGCAAATAGACAACGTGAGAATGTAAATAATGACTTGTGGTACCCAGCTGTGTTAATCAGCACTTGTTATCTTGGAATATCATACCTTGGAATGTCATGATTGACCAATTAGAATCAAAAATTCTAAAGATATAAAACTATTAAAAGATAATATTTACATTTAAGATTTGTGAAATGATGCTACATAAAGATTACAAAACAAGCAAACAGTAGACATACAATACTAAATGAAAATGCTAATTAATTTTTTCAGATGGCACTTATGGATATAACATAGCATTTCATGCAATAGAGCTCTAAACAAATAATTAGTGAGCTCCCCACAATTTTGACACCTCAAAAAAATCAGCGTTTAGCTTTTCATTCCAGTATGACAATTTATGTTTCTGCCTATTGCACTTTACACAATGCAAATTGTATCCAAGCAGAAAGGAAACTTAGGAAAATAGGCAAAAGTGAAAAGTAAAAATTTTCTGTATTTTTTTTATTAAGAAAAGCATGTTTTTTGTGGGGTTGTCTATGACAAAAACTGTTATTTAAATGAAACTACAGATAACAGTACTTATATTGGCGGGTACCAAAAATTAGGTGGCCAGTTTATTATTTTGGCTCTGTGTTGTTTCTGGTTCCTTTCATTTTGTTTAGTATTATTTTGTTTTTTATAGCCATTTGATCTTAACATTGTGTAATTTTACTGCTATAAATGGTTGAAAGGACAATAAAAACTCATTGAACCTTTAAAAGGACCATTATAGAAAAGTGGTATTGGGACATTATTCATTAAAAGCAGAAATTCCAGAAATTGCAATGCATGCTGAGAAAGACAAATAAACCTCCATAAACTGAACACTGTAAAGAAGCGTTTGTATATATTACAACCTGCAAGGAGCTTATGTGAGACCCATCCATAAGAGAGATTCCAGAATCTCAACTAATATTTGACTTATTGAAATTAATCCAGAATATTTTGTGTTTTTCCATGGTACCCAAGCATTCCCGCGGCACCTACAGTATTCTGCCTGGTTCAGCATTTTGTCTGTTGGTACACCTGTGCTCTATCTTCAGCACTGATAATATTTTGTTGACTTTATGATATAAAATGATTGCAGTGCAGTTTGTGTATAAAACAGAGCTCGACCCAAATAAAACAAAACTACTAATCGCATATTACAACAGAAACTGTCCCGTTTTGATTTAATGCTAGCTGATTGGTGCATCTCTACTTTTTTAAGGAACGTGCAATGCCACAATCCATAATCATGTTTTTTTAGGCAATAGTTAAACATGTCAGATATATTAACAGACATGGAGTACAAAGCCATAAGGGGATCTGAGACGTAAAAGCTAAGGGTGAATCAGCTGTGCCAGCTGCTTTTGCTTCCATTTGTGGATAGAAATGTGAAGTGTTTGCTCTGAAATTATTATAAATATGGATTGGGTGACGTCTTGACAGCACCGGCCAAATATTCAAGATGATTGATGTGCCTGCATGCTTTTTATGTAGTCTTCCATCTTCTATGATAATGTCTTTTAGAGGCTGAATACCAATTTTTTGTTGCTTGGATAATGTAAAAAGGAGAATTGCAAGCTGTGCGGAGGTAGCTTTATGTTTTTTCTTCTTTCCTGAAACTATACTTTTACCAGTTTGTAAAGTACTGTAACTTCTCCTGCAGGTTTCAAGCTATATTCTCCAAATTTGCCACAGTCTTGCAGCCTGTTCTGGCCATTTCCATAGCTAATAAGTAACTTCCATTGAAATTTTCAATTTATAAATGTGATTTTACATGGCACATGAATTTCAGGTTTATTTCTGTGAGATGAAAGCAGCAAGAGCTTTCCAAACTCATTCTTCCTGCTGGTAGATACGCTCTACATGACCATACTTTTTAATGTTTTTTGAGGCTGCTGCATACTAATAAAGCATTTATGTTTAGTTCCCTGCCGAGCAGCCATATATGCTCAAAATTGATTTCCTGATTTCCTGTGTAGTGGCATTCACTGTCCAGGGAGTATAAGTGATTTAGCTAATTTTGCTTTGCAGTTTATTTAGTTTGTCTTCTATTTTGCAGAGAAAAAAACACCTTTTATAGAACATTATTTTCACTTTCATGCACAATAGGATACACTACATTCTAAAAATGCTCAGTTGCTGTAACCCAATGTTGGGCCAAATATGTTCAAACCCAACATTGAGGTAAAATTACTCAATTAAATTTAAAAGACACTTTTTAACCCAGTGATTGATACCTGACCCAACATTGGGTTACAACAAGCCAGCACTTTTAGAGTGTATTTATGTACTACAATGGGAGGAATAATGGGAAAAGATTGCAAAATAGTTTGTAAAAGATTGTAGAAAAAAAGATTGTAAAAAACGTGTAAATTGCTACCCTAATCCTAACCCTTTCCCTACTAACTATAGAAACTATGATACATCTAACAGAACATTTCATATAATGTTACAGTACAATATCAAAAATCATATTGTACAACCTCAAATCACAAATAAAAAAGAAAGTAGTGATTTCTAAATTTACTTTGAAATACAACAAACATAAATGTCTTGGCATTCATAAATGCCACATATTCTCTATTGGAGACAGGTCAGGACTGCAGGCAGTCCAGTCAATTACCTGTATCCTCTTCCTCCACAGCCAAGACTTTGTAATGTGTGCAGAAGGTGGTTTTGCATTGTTTTGTTGAAATATGTGTAGGCGCCCCTGGAAAAAAAGGCAGCATATTGTGCTCCAAAATCTCTATGTACATTTTAGCATAAATGGTACAATCACAGAAGTGCAAGTTATCTTTGCCAAGGGTACTGACACAACCCCATACCATGACAGACCTGGCTTTTGAACTTGTTGCTGGTAGCAGTCTGGATCATCCTTTTCTTCTATGACTGGGACAACGCGGCATCCATTTCTCACAAAAAAAAAAAAACAACAACGTGAAATGCTGATTCATCTTACCACAGTACACGTTTTTACTGTGATAGTTCATCCCAAATGCGTTCGAACCCAGAGAAGTTGATGGCGTTTCTGGACACTGTTAACATAGGGCTTCCTTTTGGCACAGTACAGTTTTAACTGGCATCTGTGGATGTAATTATATATTGTGGTACTTGAAAAAGGTTTGCCAAAGTATTCCTGAGCCCATGTGGGGATATTGCTTATAGGCTAAATGATGATTCTTGATGCAGTGCCACATGAGGGATCAGCGATCACAGCAGTTCAGCTTAGGCTTGCGCCCTTGTCCTTTACACCCTGAAATTCCCCCAGATTCCTTGAATCTTTTAATTATGTTATGCACTGTTGAAGGTGAAATTCAATTCACCTTTATTTGTATAGCACTTTTACAATGTAGATTGTGTCAAAGCAGCTTCACATAAAAGGTCATAGTAAATTGGAACAGTATAGTTCAGTTTTTAGTGTTTAAGTTCAGTTCAGTTTAGCTCCAAACACTGAAGAGCAAATCCAACGATGCGCAGCTCTACAGATCCCGAGCCATGCAAGCCAGTGGCGACAGCGGAGAGGGAAAAAAACTTCACTAATTGGCGAAAGTGAAGAAAAAAAACCTTGAGAGAACCCAAACTCAGTTGGGCACGACCATTTTAATTTCTCCGCTGGCCAAACGTCTTGTGCAGAGCTGCAGTCTCAGCGGCAGAGGCTGGAAGCTGGCCTCAGCGAAGACTCGTCTGTCCCTGGAGCGTCACAGGAATCAGTCTCATGTTATCCACTCCTCCATGACCATCACAGTAGCTGCTCAGGATACGGCCTGGTCCAGGATATGGAAACCTTGGGATCATCTCGTCGTTGGTCTTGGATCGAATCAGTGACTCTGCATTGTCTGAGGGCCTCGGGAAGAGTATCCCCAGGTGGAAATGGAGAATAAAGAGAATAATTAGCGTAGCTGCTGTTCATAGTGTATATAAACAAGGTGCAGAAACCTGTGTGGAAGCCCACTAAGTGGTGCACAGAGTGTATGCTTTACTAAACAGATAGGTCTTTAATCTAGTTTTGAATCGGGAGAGTGTGTCTGAGCCTCGGACGTTATCAGGAAGGCTATTCCCGAGTTTAGGAGCTATAAATGAGAAGGCTCGACCTCCTTTACTCGACTTTGCTATTCTAGGTACTACCAGAAGCCCTGAGCCCTTCTTAAAGAGCGAGTTGGATTGTAGCGAGACAGAAGGTTGGTTAGATAAACAGGAGCTAGATTATTTAAAGCTTTATATGTAAGAAGCAATATTTTAAATTCAATATGAAACTTAACAGGCAGCCAGTGTAAGGAGGATAAAATTGGGGTGATATGATCATATTTTCTAGACCTGGTAAGAACTCTGGCAGCTGCATTTTGTACTAATTGAAGTTTGTTAATAGAGGATGCTGGGCAGCCAGCAAACAGTGCATTACAGTAGTCCAGCCTAGAAGTCATAAAAGCATGGACTAGTTTTTCTGCATCTGAGATGGATAGCATACTTCGTAACTTAGCAATATTTCTCAGATGAAAGAAAGCAGTTTTTGTGACATGCTGTCTAATATGACACCCAGATCTTTTATAGTAGAGCTAACGTTAACTTTGTATCCCTGTAATTGTAGGTCGAGTTGTGAGACATGCTGTGTACAGGATATAGACCCAATAAGTAATAATTCTGTTCTGTCTGAGTTTAAGAGAGGATGATTGTTGGTCATCTTTAATACACTCAGTTAGCTTGGACAGTTTATACATTTCGTCAGGTTTAGTTGAAATATATAATTGAGTATCATCTGCATAGCAGTGAAAGCTGATCCCATGTCTTCTAATAATGTCTCCCAGGGGTAGCATGTATATTGTAAACAGCAAAGGACCTAAAACTGATCCTTGAGGCTCCCCGTACTTTACTGGGCTGACTTGTGAAGGCTGTCCATTAATATTCACAAACTGGTAACGGTCAGCTAAGTACTGTATGACTTAAACCATTGCAGAGCCTGTCTCTGGACACCTGTAGACTTTAAGCGATTTATGAGGATACTGTGGTCAATGGTGTCAAATGCCGCACTAAGATCAAGTAAAACTAATAGCGAGATGCACCCTTGGTCAGCAGCTAAGAGTAAATCGTTGGTTATTTTCACTAGTTTCTGTACTGTGATGAGCTCTGAAACCTGACTGAAACAAATAAATAACCAAATATCCAAATGTCTTCCTATCTCTCTTTGAGGAACATTGTTTAAACATTCCAATAATTTTCTCATGTATATGTTGGCAAAATGGTGATCCTCGGCCCATCTTTGTTCCTTAAAACTAGATCTTTCTTAAATGCGGCTTTTGTACCAAATCATAATTACAAAATGATTCCACAATCAGTCACAACATAAAACTACACCTTGTTTTGTTTTGATAATGTGTCCTCTAATGGCAAAAATTATATATACTGTGCATTTAAAGGTCCCATAATGCAAATAAAAAATATAAATAAATGGTAAACATTAGCTATAAGTTGTTACAATTATTGATTACTACATTTATTTACAACATTATTTTACTGCATATTACTGTTCACCTCATTGTAAACTAATGTTATGTGTAATGAACTTTGATCCATCATGTGGTTTTTTTCTGTATCATCAGAGATTTTTTCCCCCAGTTTTGAGTATAATAAAAAACATACAATATACCACAACACTACAACAGTTGGTTGGTATGTTAACATTAAATCAGTTTTGACTGTAAATATCAGTAAAAGTCAATCAGTAAAGACCAATAAATTGCTAGCAAATCTCTACAGCCAAGTTCTTTCAATGACAGATGCATTTTTTTACCATAAATTTCATGGATTTGTTTTTACGGTGTAGCAAGAAGCTGAAGCGGTTTCATACCCCCTCTCATTTATATGACAAATGCATGCAAAGCTTGCTGCCGATCGTGTACTGTGTAAAATGCCCCTAATTCCAGTCAGAGCTTTCAAGCTGTGTTCACCAAACTCAGCACAGTACTTCAGCCTGTTCTGACTTAGTGGGCTTTATTTTTCTGAACTGATCAGGCTTGATTGTCCTGCAGTGAAAAGCCATTCATCCAATCATTCAAGCTTCAAAGTATTTTAAAAATATCAGGTTATATGCAAGTTAGTCTTGAATTTTCTTCTTCCAGTTAACACATTTCTCAGAATGTGACAAGCCATTTATTTTTCATGATGTAGCATAGCAGTACCCAAAGTGCACTAAAAGTGACCATATATATATATATATTGTTCATTGCCTTTAAAGTTATATTAGCACAGTAAAGAGCAGACTGAAACATGAAAAGAGGTAGCTGGCAAGTGGGTATCACTCCCTATAAACTCAACTGCTAATTATATGTAAGAAGCACTCCCACAATCCACTTTACCACAGCTCTAAATACTGTTGCAGGATGTTTGCTTATAGTACCTACATATATAGTCCATGTCTGTATTTAGTTTTCTGTTTGCGACTGTCAGTTTCCTCAGTTCCAGAGATCAGCTTTTCTCTAGCAAGTCTTCAAAGGCATTTTGGACTTGAGTTTTAAATGCATAACTTTGTATAAATTTTTTACGTTTTGAGAAAGCTCTTGCAGAAGAGTAGTTAAAAATGTATGTAATGGAAGAGCTTTATAGATTAGCACACTAAAGGTTTGACTCTGCACTTGGGGCTTGATAAATGTTTATGGTGCAGAAGAAGCTGAGCAATTACACTACCTCTTCTCTAAAATTATGATACAGTCATGTTTTATGGAAGTCCTGATACTGAACCGTGCGCTATAGTGTGAAGATGTAGAGAAACTATTAATATTTGGATTCTAACACTGCTGGGAGGAAGACTGATTGTCATCTGTGGGTTCAGTAAAGAATGCTGTCAAGATAAATGATGAAGTGAGTTGCATTAGAGCTCCAGACTGCAACCTAAATCCCTAATGCAACAAAAAAATCTAGTTACAACTAGTGTCATTTGGGAATGTCTTGTTTGTGTGTAAATTCTGTTTCATTTGATACTATCTTGTGGACACCAGAGTTGAATGCCAATGAAAAATGACTCTCATGAACTGGTTGTTTGCAATGAATCATTTAAAATGATGCACAAGACGAGCTCACCGAGCAATTCCAATCAGATTTAATAAGTGAATCATTTAGATGTACCTGACATCCTTACTTAACAGAGTGAATTTTCATGTCTGATTCAAAATGAAACATGAAGCCTTTTTTTAATTAATCAAATGCCATCTTGTGCATACCAACATTGACTGCCAATGAAAACTGACTCTGATGAACTGATTGTTTGTGAAGAGTCATTTGAAATGATTAATGAAAACCAAAGGCATTCTTGTAGGAATCAGACTAATTTATACTTGGTAAATGCTTGTCAACAGCTACTGGCAATTGAGAGTAGGAATTAAACGAAATACATAAAGATGTGATTTATTTAGACATTTCTACTAACCGGCCACTTTATTTGGAACACCTGTGCAACTGCTCATTGACACAAATTTCTAATCAGCCAATCACATGGCAGCAACTCAATGCATTTAGGCATGTAGACATGGTCAAGACGATCTGCTGCAGTTCAAACCGAGCATCAGAATAGAGAAGAAAGGTGATTTAAGTGACTTTAAATGTGGCATGGTTGTTGGTGCCAGACGGGCTGTTCTGAGTATTTCAGAAACTGCTGATCTACTGGCATTTTCACACACAACCATCTCTAGGGTCTGAAAAAGAAAAAAATTTGTGGGCGCAAATGTCTTGTTGGTGACAGAGGTCAGAGGAGTATGGCCAGATTGGTAGAATGACCTTGAGCTGATAGAAAGGCAACAGTAGCTCAAATAATCACTTACAATAGAAGAGCATCTCTGAACGCACAACACGTTGAACCTTGAGGCGGATGGGCTACAGCAGCAGAAGCCACACTGGGTGCCACCCCTATCAGCTAAGAACAGGAAACTGAGGCTACAATTCGCACACGCTCATTAAAATTGGACAATAGAAGATTGGAAAAAACGTTGCCTGGTCTGATGAGTCTCGATTTCTGCTGTGACATTCGAATGGTAGGGTCAGAATTTGGCATCAACAACATGAAATCATCTTGCCTTGTATCAATAGTTCAGGCTGGTAGTCGTGGTGTAATGGTGTGGTGGATATTTTCTTGGCACACTTTGGGCCCATTATTACCAATTGAGCCTCATGTCAATGCCACAGCCTACCTGAGTATTTTTGCTGACCATGTCCATCTCTTTATGGCCACAATGTACCCATCTTTTGATGGCTACTTCCAGCAGCATAACGCACCATGTCATAAAGTGCGAATCATCTCAGACTGGTTTTTTAAACATGACAATGAGTTCACTGAACTCAAATGGCCTCCACAGTCACCGGTGCTCAATCCAATAGAGCACTTTCGGGATGTGATGGAACAGGAGATTTGCATCATGGATGTGCAGCCAACAAATCTGCATGCTATGTCAAAATGGACCAAAATCTCTGAGGAATATTCCCAGTACCGTGTTGAATCTATGCCACAATGGATTAAGGCAGTTCTGAAGACAAAAAGGGGGTCAAGCCCGGTACTAGTAAGGTGTACCTAATAAAGTGGTCGGTGAGTGTATAATAGAGTTATTTATCACTAACTCCACTTTATGGTTTTCTTTGTTTGGTGGAAATTGTTGGCATGGTCAGATCACTTGTTAGTCTCCCTAAGAAAGGGCAATAGAGTGGTGCAGGAATGACATCAAAGCCCAAAGAACAGTCCACCATGGGATCCCTTGAGATTTGAGATTTCCAACGGGTTTTGTAATTGTTATTTTTGGGGGGATTTAATAAAAATAATGTCAGTGGTAAACATAACTAATTGATAATTGAATGTTTTTTTTTAAACATAGGGTGCATAGACTCCCAAATATTAATAATTGGCGGCTTCTTTGAAACTACACATCATAACAAAATGTTTTGTACGTTAAACATGCACTTTCGTTGTTATAGCAGTAACCACATAAAAAACTGAATCACTTCAGATATCCCATTTTGTGACACTTCTGTCATTCATTATCTTTCTTTTCAACTTAGTACCTTTATTAATCCGGGGTCGCCACAGCGGAATGAACCGCCAACTTATCCAGCACATGTTTCACGCAGCGGATGCCCTTCCAGCCACAACCCATCTCTGGGAAACATCCATACTCACTCATTCACTGCGAACAATTTAGCATACCCAATTTGTCTTTGGACTGTGGGGGAAACCGGAGCACCCAGAGAAAACCCATTTGAACGCTGTAAGAACACGCAAACTCCACACAGAAATGCCAACTGACCCAGCCGAGGCTCGAACCAGCGACCTTCTTGCTGTGAGGCGACAACACTACCTACTGTGCTAGTGCATCGCCCCTTTGTAACATTTAAGTTTAATCAATAATTCTCACTATTAACAAGTGACTTATTACCTGCCTATTATTGACCCCTTCTACAAGATAGTGATGATGCATTAAATCAGCATTAGCATATAAAACCCTAAAAAAAAAAATTAGATAAAAAATTTACATTTATAAAGCTATTTTCATTATATAATAATTGCATTAATTTACAAAAAACTAATTAACACTTACAGTGGCTTGCAAAAGTATTCATACCACTTGAACCTTTTCACATTTTCTCACATCATGACCACAAACATAGATATATTTTATTGGAATGTTATGTGAAAGACCAACACAATGTGGCATACAATTATGAAGTAAAAAAGAAAATTATACATGAGTTAAATTTTTTTTACAAATAAAAAACTGAAAAGTGCAATGTGCAAAAGTATTCAGCAAAAGTATACCAGCTTTGCACATCTAGACTAAAATATTTGCCTATTCTTCCTATTCTTCCTTGCAAAACAATTTAAGCTAAGTCAGATTAGATAGAGAGCGCTTATGAACAGCAGTTTTCAGATCTTGCCACAGATTCTCGATTGGATTTAGGTCTGTACTTTGACCCGGCCATTCCAACACATGAATATGTTTTATTTTAAACCATTCCATTGTAGCCTTGGCTTAATGTTTAGGTTTGTTGTCTTGTTGCAAGGTGAATCTTCGCCCTACTCTGAAGTGTTTTGCAGGCTCCAACAGGTTTTCTTCCAAGATTGCCCTGTATTTGGCTCCATCCATCTTCTCATCAACTCTAACCAGCTTCCCTGTCCCTGCTGAAGGGAAGTATCCTCAGATCATGATGCTGCCACTGCCATGTTTGAGTGTCTATGGCGTGTTCAGAGTGATGTGCAATGTTAGGTTTCCACCACACATAGGTTTTGCATTTAGGCCAAAAAGTTCAATTTTGGTCTCATTTGACCTGAGCACCTTCTTCCACATATTTGCTGGGTCACTCACATAGCTTCTGGCAAACTGCAAACAGGATTTCTTGTGGTTTTACTTTAACAAAGGCTATCTTCTTGCCATTTTTCTATAAAGCCCAGATTTGTGCAGTGCACGGCTGATAGTTGTTCTATGGAGTGATTCCCAACCTGAGCTGTAGATCTCTGCAGTTCATCCTTAGTCACCGTGGGCCGTAGGTTTGCAGTTGTGCCATACTCTTTCCATCTGCGGATGATGGACTGAAAAGTGGTCCGTGAGATGCTCAAAGCTAGGGAAATCTTTTTATAGCCTAACCCTGGTTTAAATTTCTCTGCAACTTTATCCTTTACCTGTATAGTGTGTTCCTTGGACTTCATGATGCTGTCTGCTCCCTAATATTCTCTTAACAAACCACAGATGTACAGAACATGTACAGAACAGCTGTATTTGTTCTGGGATTAAATTACACAGAGGTGGACTCTATTTAGTCATTAGGTCAACATTCGATCAATCAGCAACCATCAGGCAACTTCTAAAGGCAATTGGATGCAGAGAAAAGGGGGCTGAATACTTTTGCACACTGCACTTTTCAGTTTTTTTTATTTGTAAAAAAAATGAACTCATGTATAATTTTCTTTCTACTTCACAATTGTCTTTCACATTACATTCCAAATAAAAATATCTATGTATGTGGTCATAATGTGAGAAAATGTGGAAAAGGGGCATGAATACTTTTGCAAGCCACTGTATGTGAGTTGTTTCTAATGCATAGTACTGTATAGGAGTGGCGGGAGAGTAAATTTGCCATTGTGAAGTTCTGTTCTTAATTAATTTTTGTTCTGTTATTCATTACTCACTCTCATGTTATTTCATACCACTGAGACCTTCATTAGTCTTCAAAACACAAATTAAGACATTTTGGATGAAATCCGGGTGCTCTCTTATCCTCCATAGACTCATTCGATGTCCAGAAAGGTACCAAAAATACATCCTCAAATCTGTTTAAATATTGTTGTTGTTTTTTTTTTTTTTTTGTTTTGTTTTATCTGGTCTCAAAAGTATTCTCTTATCTTGATAATATTTTGTTTAAACCGTAGAATTCATGTAGTTTGTTTTGAGGATGCTTTTTTTTGGACTTTGAAGGAGTCAGGAACCTTGCGGTGAGTGAAGGATGAGGGAGTTCTCAGATTTCATTTAAAATATCTAAATTTGTGTGGAAGAACAGAAAGGTGAGTATTTAATGACAAAATTCTCATTATTATTTGAGCTAACCCTTTGAATTTAGTACTTTCCTTGTTTATTTTTCATCCTGGAAGCCTTTACATGCAGGTGAAGAACTGATATATTGTGTTTTGATTGACTGCTAACTTGAGAACATCATACATTTTACATGAGGTCGTTCGACACATGTTTTCAGCTTGATCCCTGCCACTCAAAACCACAGAATGCATTCTTGTTGGCAGGCTTTTTTCTCAGTTTGATGCAGCCTCTCTCATTTGTGTGTGCAGGGCCAAACTGTTACGCGGACACATCGGTGATCCCGGCTGGGCGAGAGGTGAAGATCGACGAATGCACCATCTGCTACTGCACGTACGAGGAGGGTACCTGGCGTATCGAGCGGCAGGCCACCTGCAGCAAGAACGAGTGCCAGCCGAGCTAAAGTGGTCATGGGGGCTCAAGACCCTCAGCCTTCACCCGGACAGCTGTGGATCTGGATCACCCGTCCCAGCTGTGGTCTGTATGGGCTCAGCATGGCGGCCCTGAGACTCACACGCAGCCAAAATACCAGCACCGCGTGGCGTTTACATCAGTCATGGCCATTTATGACTATGAACTCAGATTGTCCCGTAGCATGTAGCGAACGGCCCGATTAGCCTGGAAACAAGGCCAAGGTTCAAAGTGCCAAATTCTACATTCCTCCTGCTACGATGGAGCCTCTGAGTTAGCATAGCATAGTCATGACGAGTGATGAGATTCATATGTTAGAGTTAGGTATATAGTTTTAGGAGGCATGGCATTGAATTCAACTACTATATTAATACTTCGAGTTTGTATTGAGATTTATAACCCATATAAATGATATTTATTTATGTATGTGCTGGTTTAATGATTCCGATTGGAGTGTCTGATTTACAGTGAAATGATATTTTTTATAGCCACTGTATTTTGATATGCCGTATCGTTTAATACCGGATTGACTTTAATCCGTCTTATTAGAATGTATAACGCACCTACAGCTGTCAATGTGTCTGGAGGATTGGCCCATCAGAGATGAGATGATGCCGCTGTCAGGAGTGACACATAACATCCAACACAACGTCAGGATAGTCAACAGAGCAGAATGGATTTGAGGAAATCAAAAAAGGGGAGAAACGTTGCTTGCAGATGTTTGCATTTATGTTCTGTCTCTATCGTACTCTTATATGAGGTCCGTTTTGCTAAGATGTGTTTCTATGTGTATGTGTTTTCATGTTCCAAATAAATCGTTACACTGTGCACGCTTGTTTGCGAGTAGATACTGATGTGAGGTCAGCTGAGGTTAGTTACCATTTTAAACCCAGGGCCATGCTTGAAATGTCAAGTAAAAAAGATGAAAAATGGCACAGATTTCAGTGGGGATATTGAACCAGGAGACTCCAAGTGGAGTATTCCAATAACCAGATGGGTTAATTTTAGCTGTGTCAATAAAAGCCCCCCTGTATTAGCATTTTGCACACAAACCACTTAACCCCAGGTTTTCTGTTCCAGCGGTTGGTGAACTAAATTGAAGTGCAAATTGCACTGTTTGAAAAGCTTCTGAGAAAAAGCAAGCACAATATTTGCAGTGGTTATTAGAATATAAAACTGGAGCAAAGGGAGATGTGAAACTATAGCTTTTACTGTATGTAGTTTTTTTAACAGTGTTTACACAATTTGATCCTAAAGTAGACCTAGATTCATTCTGTAACAGTTGGGTGGGAGTGTGAATATTAATCAAGTTAAAGTGTTCAAGATTATGCAAGCTTTGAAAGTGAAAATCAGAAATTTGTACTCATGATATTTAACAGAAGGCCAATGTAAAGCAGGAAATATGTTGTCAGTCGAAGTGATTTTTAGTAATTAGATTGAAAGCAATTGTGTGTATTACAGAATTAGACTTAGTACTGAAAAGATTTTCAAATTTTTATTAATATTTAACTTAAGAATATTGCTTGAGAAGGAAATATGAACCAGAGGTAATTGAAAGAGGGCCCATGACATAGCCTTGAGGGATGCCATTAGTAACAGACGAGGAAAATTATTACGATTTTTGGCAAATTAAGTTTAACCAGAGAAATACATATAAAACAAATGAGAAAAACACTAGTAATGCCAACAGAAATTAATTATCTAAAGTATTATGAGAAATGGTATTGATAGCTGCACTTAAATCTAACTTAACAAGCATCACTGCAAGTGTCCAGAGTCAGCCAATTAAAACAGATAATTGGTAACTTTTTTCCAGAGCAGGCTGTACTTTTTTAACACTTTCCCTGCTATTGAGAAGCTTGTGCCCAGAATGATTGTGCCCAGCTTGTGCCCAGATGAGACTTCTGGGTCTTCCCCATATAAAATACAAAGATAGTCAAGGAAAGTGTAGATCAGATCATATGTAAAAATGAAAATACTGCTCTGAAATAATAAAAAAAGATTTTCTTGTAATTGTACTTTGTATCCTGATGGGGTGATAAAACATGATCACATAAACATAGGGAAACACTTTATAATAACTACATGCTATAAATCATTTATTAAGCATTAGCATCTAGTGAATTCATTATTTGTTAAGCATTAACTCTACATTAATAAACGTTAGTAAGCAGTTTATAACTGCAGCTACAAATGCTGTATTCTTGACTTACAACCACATTTATAATGTGCTTAATAATTGTACTTTCATATTTTGTTAATGATTTATTTTTCATTACTAAATTAAGTATTGCATTATTTACAAACCATTTGTATTTAAGAGTAGTTGGAGGTTTTTAAGATAATTTAGAATGAGTTAGTAAATGATTAATAAACTATTGAAATTAACATTTATATATCTTATTATTTAGTCATTTACTAATAGTTAATTTGCATGTTAATAAATACTTTATTAACTCAATTTCAAGCAGTTTTGTGACCCAGTCTAAAGTGAGGACTATTTATGCTTTATCAATCCCTTATAAATTACAATTAAAGGCTTGTTGTCAAATGAACAATACATCTTTGCAATCCAATATAAAAAATAAAATTACTGTTTAAACATTTCTGAATTACAGGAATGTCAAAATATGACATAAAATGATATAAAACAACAACAATATAATGATTTAATAATATAATAGGATGCAATGTTTAAAATGAACAGTAATGTTTTTTTAGATAAGGTTGCAAAGATTTATTTTTTATTTGATACAATTTCATTTGTGTATCTTCAGATGAATAGAAATTAATAAAGTCATTTATTTTCTTTTTTCCTGTTTAGAATTTAACTGACCCTTTAATTGCCATTGATTAGGGATTTATAAAGCATAAACAGTCTCACTTTAGATTAGGTCACAAAACTGGATGAAGTTGAGTTAATAAAGCATTTATTAACATACAAATTAACTTTTAGTATATGACTGAATAATAAGAATTATAAATGTTAATTTTAATAGTTTATCAATCATTTACTAACTCATTCTGAATGATCTTAAAAAAAACACCAACTATGCTTAAATAACTGGTTTGTAAATAATGCAATACTTCATTTAGTAATGAAAAAAAATCATTAAGAAATTATGAAAGTACAATTATTAAGCACATTATAAATGTGGTTATAAGTCAAGAATACAGCATTTGTAGCTGCAGTTATAAACTGCTTACTAACGTTTATTAATGTAGAGTTAATGCTTAACAAATAATGAATTCACTATTTGCTAATGCTTCATAAATGGTTTATAGTGTGTAGTTATTATAAAGTGTTACCTCATGAGACAATATATAAATATGAGTAGCAGTGCGATATGGCTGTATTTCGGCACTGGTGGGGAGCAATAAACGAGGCCACGCACTACTTGTATATGTATCACACTTGTACTATTTGTATCACACTGCTACAAGTGTGATATTGCATTTATACAACAGTTCAACGGCATAACAAACACGGAAAAAAACACGAAAAAATCTTTTTGTATGAGAAACTTCCTTCCGTCATTCATTCACATCTGCAGCTGATGTGAGAACAAAAGAAAACGTTTGCTACTTCACAAACGTCACTTAAGAGCTAGTATTTGAATAGTTCTCTAGCGTAATATTTAAAGTGAAAACAAAACAGGTGATTTTGCTGACATTTATATTATTTAGATTATAAAGCTGAATGGCATGACATGCTATCAGTCTAGAGACATATTTCCCAGTATTTCTCTGTTGCAAACGGGATATCAGAAAGCAAACACTATCAGATTACTATTGTATAAATACAGCACTACAACATACAAAAGAGAGAGATCAACTTAGAATGTCATTTATCTGTTTTATAATGATTTGTTCATCTGTAGTTTGAAATTACGCTGAGTTTTTCTCTTCAAAGGGCTTATTAAGCAGTCTCTGTCGCCATCTTGTGGCGTAATTTCAACTGTCTTTGCTCTGCTTAGTATGACAGGCTGATGGGTGCAAACGTGCTGTATATATATATATATATATATATATATATATATATATATATATATATATATATATATATATATATATATATATATATATTTAAAATAGACATTATCCTTATAAATAAACTGCATAGTTGCAATCTAAACAACTGCATTCTTACCTAAAAAAGCCTCAAAAGTGCATTATGTTGTCCATCAGCTACAATATTGGTCAAATTATAGTGAGTTTATTGATCTGGAGTAATACAGAAGGGTGAGGAGGCTGTACAAGTGCTGTTATTGCAGAATATTGCACAGTAATCAGCCAATCAATATGCTCATATTCATATGTTGTAACATAAAATATTGGGCTGTCAAAGGTGAAAAAATCATCAAATATTCTGTTGGGTTGACAACATTAAAACAAAAAACACTGTCGGGGAAAAAGTTAATCGAAACCTGATTGGGATAGCACATTTTTTAGGAACAGCACTATGTTTGTACACGTTTGGAGTTATTATGGTAGTCCTGAAAGCTAAAAGAACAATGGCTGTGGTAAAAGTATAATGTTTAATATCTGTTATCAATGATAGGAAGTTAAAAACTTCTGAAGATAATTATAAGTACAACATCCAAAAGCAATAAATTGTTGATGAATATTGTCAATTATGGTGTAAAACAGGTTAAAAATGTAGACTAAAATTTGTCTCACAGATTTCTAGAATATAAATAGACAGATACTATTTCGTGGTTGTAAAATGCAATTTACTGTAAGTAGAAAGTTAGATGTTACAACATGAAGCACAAAATATGTTTTGCGGTGTGATCAGAAATGTCAAAATACGGGGAATCTCAGTGAACATGTCCAGGAACTATTTGCTTTTTTTAATCAAACTCCCAGCCTGAGGAAAGTGCCTTGTTGAACTTTGTCACACTGAGGAAAGAGGAAAAGCTTTTGTTAAATGGTAAGACATGTCAAATTCACTACAGAATTTCTCATTTTTAAGACTCAAGAGGAGGTAAAACCAATGACAGAATTTGGAAATATACAGTAGATGATTGGTTATTTAATTATACTGTTATTGAGGAAAGTGGTGATGAAGTGGGTCCATATATGTACTCTGCAGTAAACAGCATTGAGCAGCTTGAGGACCTTAGGACTGAGAAGCACTGGCTTAGATGATTCAGTGAGCCCAAACACCTCCCACTGATGGAGATGTGAGATACATGGTAAATGCTTCTGTGGCTCAATAATAAAAAACAATGCCTTGTGGGATGCTCCTTCTGTGAATATTAATTCTGTTGAATTAAAACTTGGTTGTTTTCTTAATTTTTTTAGCTTAACTTCAAATGACAAAAAATGAAATTTCGGTTACTACAATACCATTTAAAAACAACATTTTTCAGAACAATGTGCTATTTGTTAAGGTCAGCATATTTCATTAAATGTCAGAATTTAAAAAGTGCATAAATTACCCACTTTTGTATAAGACATAAGTCCAAATTCTCCATTTAAGGTGAGACATGCTGGCTAAAACACTTTGTCGTTTATTATTATTATTATTTAATTTCATTTTCCCTCGACTTAGCTCCTTTATTCATCAGGGGTCGCCACAGCGTAATGAACCGCCAACTTATCCAGCATATGTTTTTGCAGTGGATGCACTTCCGGCTGCAACCCAGTACTGGGAAACACTCATACACTCTCACATTCACTACGGCCTATTTAGTTTATTCAATCATTTCCACATAAGTTATATGTTGATATAACAAAGAAGAACTGCTAGCTTCTCACAGTGAGTGTCTATTACTAAGACCCAAGTTTACTTACATTTCTTGTTCCCTATGATCTCCAGTGTCTGTGTCTCACCTTGTAGTGTGGTTTCTCTTGGTCCCTTACTCTGGTTGTCCTCGATTCCATCTATCTGTGTGCCTGGTTTCCATTACTCCTCTGGTCCCTGATTCATCTGGTCTAACATATCCATCCCGCAAAGCATCTCCAATGAGTTCTGTTTATACGCTGCCATACTATTCAAAAAACTGTTATCATACTTGACTCTCTGGGTCCCGTCTTCTTCTGTGTCAGTGATCCAATATTCAAGACTGCATTTCTCAAAACCCTAAGTTTACCTGTGATGAGCCCGAGGCTCGAACCCGGGTCTCTCGTGAAGTAGACCAGTGTTTTGCCGTTCAGCCACAGGGAGAGCTGGTGGACCCGAGTGCCAAGGCACAAGGTCTAATTCAAAAAAAGTTGTTTATTTAGGAAATCCAAATTCATCAGAAAGCAGCCAGGCAAAAACATAGGAAGTAGTTAACCAACATAAAGTTCTCCGTAGAGCAAAGGGTACTTTAACCAAAAACA
The DNA here is from genome assembly GCF_903798145.1 of Danio aesculapii. Lineage (NCBI taxonomy): Eukaryota > Metazoa > Chordata > Actinopteri > Cypriniformes > Danionidae > Danio > Danio aesculapii. The sequence continues at coordinate 37,474,833 of NC_079447.1, read as the reverse complement.
CAATTGATGAAAGGTAGTGACCAGAGGACTTACGGCAACAGCGGTAGCACATCAAACTCAAAAACCAAGTAACAAGTGAAGACAAGAGGGTAGAATAAATAGGCTAGACCAACAAGACACAGCTGAACAGAATTAACACAAATGAACCCAAACAGAAAGACTGGGGAAAATGGCGACATCTTGTGGAGAAAACAAACAATAGCTCAGAATATGACAGGACCCACCCCCTCCCCTCTAGGAACGGCTCCTGACGTTCCCACCAAGACCACCCAAACTGCGAGCTTGAAAATCCCGGATCAACTTGGGGTCAAGGATGTCCTTAGCGGGAATCCAGGAGCGCTCCTCGGGACCATAACCCTCCCACAAGATACTGCAGAGACCGTTGCACCCACCGAACGTCCAGTATCCTGCGGACTGTGTAGGCAGGCTTACCCCCAATGCTGCGAGGGGGAGGAGGGGATCTGTCAGAAGGAACAAAAGAAGAACACAACACAGGTTTTAGGAGAGACACGTGAAAGGTGGGATTAATTTTAAATGACCTAGGTATTTCTAGCCGATAAGAAACTGGGTTTACTGATAATTTTAAATGGTCCGATGTAGCGTTGGTTAAGCTTGCGGGACTCTATCCGAAGGGGAAGGTTCCGAGTGGAGAGCCAAACCCGTTGACCAACTCGAAGGGAGGGGACAGATCTTCATCTAAGGTTGGCCTGTCTCTGGTTCTGGTTAGAGGTTAGATAAGTTTACGGCGGAATACTCTCCAGGTCCGACGGCATCGATTAATATGCTGCTGTACAGAAGGAACAGCCACTTGAATCTCTTGCTCAGGGAAGAGAGCAGGGGAGAATCCAAACTGGCACTCAAAGGGGGATAACCCAGCGGAGGATGAGCGGAGAGTGTTGTGAGCATATTCAGTCCAGAGGAGGTATGAGGACCATGATGAAGGGTTGTGACCCACCATGCACCTTAATGTGGTCTCGAGACTCTGGTTTGTCCTTTCTGTATGTCCATTAGACTTGGGGTGGAAACCAGAAGACAAACTAATAGATGCGCCCAATGACTGGCAAAAAGATCTCTAGAACCGGGATGAGAACTGAGGTCCCTGGTCCGACACAATGTCCTGTGGAATTGCTGTCTTCTTAGCAGATGGGAGTTTTGGTAAGGGAATGAATCGAGCAGCCTTGGAGAACCGGTCGACAATGACTAGAATAATGGTGTTGCCATGGGAGGGTGGGAGGCCACTAATGAAGTCCATAGAGAGGTGGAACCATGGTCGGTGGGGAATAGGCAGAGGTTGCAGAAGACCTTGGGGAGGAAGATGTGAGGTTTTTCCCCGGTTGCAAACAGGACAGGCATTAACCAAGGATATTACGTCCTTTTTAGCTGTAGGCCACCAGAAGTGTCTTTGCAGAAAGTCCAAGGTGCGGGAAATACCTGGATGTGCCCACTGAAGAACTCGAGAACGAACAGCCTTTGGAACATACAATCGGTTAGTTGGGCCACCACCTGGGTCTGGATCTTGAATCTGGGCCTTACGGATGGCTAAGTCAAACCCCCATCTGAGGGGTGCAAGAATCTTGGCTTGGGGAATGATTGATTCTGGAGTCCTCTCTCGGGGAGTGTTACTGTTTATTCGGGATAGAGCATCTGGCTTTAGGTTCTTAGATCCGGAGCGGTAGGATAGAATAAAGTCAAACCGGTTAAAGAAGAGGGACCACCTGGCTTGACGGGGAGTAAGGCGTTTAGCCTGCTGGATATACTCCAAGTTCTTGTAGTCAGTCAGTACTTGAAACGGATGCTTGGCACCCTCCAGCCAGTGCCTCCATTCCTCCAATGCTAACTTTACGGCCAGCAGTTCTTGGTCTCCAACGTGATAATTACGTTCACAGGCACTGAGACGATGGGAAAGAAATGCACATGGATGGAGACAGTCATCTCTCCCCTTCTGGGATAGCACAGCACCCACTCCCACATCTGAGGCATCAACTTTAACCACAAAAGGTAATTCTGGATTCGGGATAGTAAGGATGGGTGCAAAGGTAAATCTGCATTTGAGTTCCCTGAAAGCCACCTCAGCCTCTGGATTCCAGGAAATTCTGGCTGAACCCCCCTTAGTAAGGGCTGTCAGGGAAGCGACCACGGAGATTAAATCTTGAACAAATTTCCTATAGAAATTGGCAAATCCTATGAACCTCTGAACCTGCTTTACCGAGGTAGGAACTGGCCAGTCCAACACTGCCTGGACCTTCTTGGGATCCATCTGTACCTGCCCTGGTTTAATGATGAAGCCCAAGAACAAGACCTCAGTGGTGTGAAACTCATATTTCTCAGATTTAACAAATAGATGGTTCTCCTGTAGACATCTCAATATCCTTCTGACATGACTCTCATGCTCCTGGAGAGAACTCGAGAATATCAGAATGTCGTCTAAGTAAACGAAAACAAACTTGTTCAGCATCTCCCGAAGAACATCATTTATGAGAGCTTGAAAAACTGCAGGAGCATTAGTGAGGCCAAAGGGCATAACCAAATACTCATAGTGCCCTGTAGGAGTATTGAATGCTGTCTCCCACTCATCCCTCTGCTTGATCCGCACCAAGTGGTAGGCATTGCGCAGGTCAAGTTTAGAAAAAATGGTGGCTTTCTGGAGTAACTCAAAGGCAGTGGCCATAAGGGGAAGGGGATAACGATTCCGGATTGTTACCTTATTAAGAGCTCGGTATCTATGCAGGGCCGGAGACCTCCATCCTTCTTCCCCACAAAGAAAAAACCTGCACCTGCCGGAGATGTGGAAGACCGGATGATCCCTGCTTTAAGGCCCTCCATGATATATGTCTCTATGGCCCTTTGCTCAGGAGGAGACAATGAAACACCCGACCACGAGGGGGGCACTGGCCGGGCATTAGCTCTATGGCACAATAATATGGCCTATGTGGGAGTAAGACAGAAGCTCTCTGTTTGCTGAAGACTGAAAAAAGAGTGAAAGGAGTGATACTGGGGTGGGACTCGAGAAAGGTCAAAAGGTTCTTGAGACTCGGGATTATTACTAGGTGGGTTTAAACAAACCTTGTGAAAAAGGGGACCCCAGTGGAGAATTTCGCCATTAGACCAATCAATGTGAGGATTATGAAGAGTAAGCCAGGGGTAGCCAAAGATCAAGGGTAGGTCAGGGGACTCAATTAAATAAAAGGATATCTCCTCCTTGTGGTGGAACACAGAGACCTGCAAGGGAGCAGTAAGATGGGTAACAGCTCCAGGAGCTATTGGTCTCCTATCCAATGCGGTCACCTCCAGAGGGTTACCTAACACTATCTTGCTAGTGTCTGATCCATGAAGTTCCCCGCTGCTCCAGAATCAACAAGTGCTTGAAGTTGGTATTCCTTTGACTCAAATGTCGACGTAATAGGTAAGAGCAGACTGGAGTTGGTAGGAGAGACGAATTGGGTCACTCCCGAGACAGCTCTCTCCTTACTGTGTGGGACAGTGAGTTTTCCTTTAACTCAGGACAATCAGAGCTTAAATAGCCAGACCCACCACAATAGAGGCAGAGACGGCTCTTCATTCGACGGGTGCGTTCCTGAAGAGTTAGTCAGGCACGGCCCAGCTGCATAGGCTCTGGGGAATCTGGTTCTGAAAACTGAGGTGACTCAGTAGCATATAGGGGTATTGCGAAGGTTGGGAGAACGTGAAGGAACATAGCAGGTGGTTAGACTTCTTTCTCTCAGGCGGTTGTCCAGAAGGATAGCTTGGTCTATTAAGGACTCGAGTGTTTTAACTGGATCTCGGGTAGTCAACTCGTCTTTGAGGGCCTCAGACAACCAATTCTGGAAACAAACGATGAGGGCCTCATCATTCCAGCCTGCTCCTGCAGCAATTGTCCGGAATTTAATGGCATAGTCTGTGGCACTCTTACCTCCTTGACACAAAGTGAGTAGTTGCTTGGAAGCCTCTCGTCCTGAGAGGGGATGGTTAAATACATGCCGCAATTCTTTTACAAAAGCTGAGTAACTAGTACAGCAGGGAGACTTAGCATTCCAGATTGCTGTTGCCCAAGCAAGTGCTTTGCCAGATAAAAGGGTAAGTACATAAGCAGTCTTAGCCTGTTCTGAAGGGAAGGTGGAGGGTTGTAGCTTGAAAGTGAGGTCACACTGAGTTATAAACCCCTCACAAGTTTCCGGGTCCCCTGAAAAGTGTTGCGGAGGGGGAAGACGTGGTTCGAACTAAGGTTGAGGGGTATGGATAACAGGTGTGGGAATTGAAGATTCCACTGGGGATGTAGTTGGACCTTGACGCAGACTGTCAGAGAGTTGTCGCATGGAAGTCATGAGTTCTGATAGTAAGTGGGAATGCTTCTCCATAAGTGCCTCCTGCTGAACCAAGGCCACCTCATGGCGCTTGACTGTAGCGTCATGCTGAGCAACAATAGAGACCATTTCTTGGGCAGTGGCCTTAGCAGGGTTCATGTTTGACTTGGTTTTTCTGTGATGAGCCCGAGGCTTGAACCCGGGTCTCTTGTGTAGTAGACCAGTGTTTTACCGTTCAGCCACAGGGAGAGCTGGAGAACCCAATTGCCAATCTCCCCAATCACAGTCACCAGAATTTTGATTAGCCTCGCACCTGCACATCATCAATGGTCATTACCTCAGCCCCATAAAAACCATCACCACACTCTATTTGGTGTCTGGCCTCGTTACAGCAATGAAGGGCTGCAGTTGCCATATAGTCACGGTCTATATTCTGTTAGAAAGTACTCACCTCTCCTGTTCCTTGTGATCTCCAATATCTCCTTCCTAGTGTGGTCTATCCTGGTTTCCTATCTGGTTGTTGTCGATCCCCTGTATCTGGTTCTCCATATTCCTTCCTCTTGTCAAGGCTTCTCCATCTCATCCAACCATCTTCATCCTGTTTATCAGTTATCAAGTGTTTGTTTACTTACTGCCATCCTCCTAATAAACTGTTCATTACTGTATCACAATGGTTCCCATATCCTTCTGTGACATATGTGTTTGTGACATTTTTTTCAAATTATGTGAGTTTTCTCCTCTGCCGTTGACTTTCTCTGTATGTTTGAAATGTATTAGGATACCTGTCTTTTGCATATTTACACAAGTCAGAACGCATCCAGGGCCTGGTTTTTCAATAGGTTTAATCTGGATTTAATGATCATTTTTTGCGGTTCTGTGATCATGTAATCCATCGTACTTTTTGAGCCAGTTTTTCAAAGCAACATCAGATTGGATCAATCTGATCCGGATAGGAGCTTTTCAGAATCACTAAATCTGGATAACCAATGCTCAAACAGGATAGGAAATCACAATGTAGAACTATAGATATGTAAAGAGCAACAAGTATAATAGCCAGTGTGGGGTCAATGTAAGTTTCTTTTTATTTGAAATAAAAACACACAAATAAAAAATAAAACAAGAAAAACCCTACCCCATCCTTATCCAGCATTCCACTCATCTGAGACCTACAACACAAACACTGTACATTAAGGATATTTTTAACAAGTTTCAAATATAGATGTATATAGATATTGAATTAAAAATAGACAATGTCAAAAAGTCCACAATGATTTCAGACTAATCCAATTATGTAATCGTTTTTTTCTTTTGAAAAACCCATTTTCAAGATTTGATTCAATTCGTTATCCAAAATCCTAGTGGATTACTTTTGAAAAACCGGGCCCAGAGATTTAAACAATACATCAGCAATGAATGATGATGCAGTAAAACATAAGAACACATAAGAAAGCATGCTGAGAAACTGTCACAATTAATATGTTGAGGAGGCATACAAAGAGCTCTTTATTAAGGCAGAGGGTGTAGGTGACCACCTGATATACAAATCAAAATATATAAAAAAAAAATTTAAATAGAAACTAAAATTAATAAAAACTAATACAAAATTGACCACCAATTACTGTGGCACATGTTGTACCAGCACAACCCAGCCCTTAGTGTTTCCCCTAAGGAATAACTAAAATAATGATTCTAAAATCAGCCAAACTAACATTTAAACCCAGGCTCATGGGAAATGTATGCCTCAGCCTACATTTTTTAGAAACATAAAATACATTGCTTCAAATGTTGCCACTTTCAACTAACAAATTTACTAGAGTTCGCTGTCAATCTTTCCAAATCTGATGTACAGTCGAAGTCAAAATTATTAGCCCACCCTTTGAATTTTTTTTTTCTTTTTTAAATATTTCCCAAATGATGTTTAACAGAACAGGGAAATTTTCATGGTATGTCTGATAATATTGTTTCTTCTGGAGAAAGTCTTATTTGTTTTATTTCGGCTAGAATAAAAGCTTATTAAACTTTTTAATTTCAAAATTATTAGCCCTTTTAAGTTATATATTTTTTCGATAGTCTACAGAACAAACCATAGTTATACAATAACTTGCCTAATTACCCTAACCTGCCTAACCTAATTAACCTAGTTAAGCCTTTAAATGTCACTTTAAGCTGTATAAAAGTGTCTTGAAAAATATCTAGTCAAATATTATTTATTTTATGTCATCATGGCAAAGACAAAATAAATAAGTTATAAGAAATTACTTATTAAAACTATTATGTTTAGAAATATGTTTTTAAAAAAATCTTCTCTCGGTTAAACAGAAATTGGGGAAAAAAAATAAACAGGGGGCTAATAATTCTAACTTCAACTGTATGTTGGGGATAGTTTTACATAGTTTGTACATTTCAGATATACAATCAGAAACATTGTGCCAGGAAAACGATCAATTGGCATATCAATTGGCATATGACTGGCATATGACACCTGTATCTTTGCGGTGATTGTGCAGGAGAAACACTAGAAAACAAAAGGACGAATGCTAGAATGCGAGAGAGAGAGCACCCAGTTCCAGAGTTGTGTCAGCAGACTACCTGAATTGAGTTGTCATGGACACAGTAGTGCTTTCCCTTTGTTTACTGCTTATTTATTAAATAAAAGTGTGCAGGAGCTTCTCGCTGACCTGTCTTGTTCCTCACACGTACCCACAAACTATATCACACTGGTGCCAAAACCCAGGAAAGTCAGCATCATCTGCTACAGAGCCAGAGCCTGCTACCATCTGAAAGAAAGGGGAAGGAGCAGGGAACCACCAGACAAAGGTCACAGATCCTGATGCCTAACACAGACACACACACACACATACTGTTACTGGGTAACATAACGCAGTTGGCTAATTGGTTAATTAACTATCAACACTTTTATATACTAACATATAATAAATTTTTTATAAAATTACTTTAGCTGCTTTCTGTTTGCAATTGATATTACAAAACACTGATTCAACATAGATTGGTTGATATGTCTCTGATAAATGTCCAGTGCAAAGTGATTTATTTGACATTTCGTTTTCTGGTATATGGTTTAGTTTAACAGTCGGAATTGTTTAACATGCTGTTCACATTACTGTCACACAAATGATTAATGGTGAATATTTTGTACTTTAAAACTTCATAAACTAAGAATTTTTCTAAAATCTTAAAGATCTACCTTAATAAACAATAAAGAAACACATCTTATTCTTATTGTTTAGTAGCAATTCTTTTTGCCAGTGTCTTTATAATTAGTGTAATTATCAGAATCTTGGATTCTGTATTACCTAGTCTCTACACTGTTATTGATTTTTGTAAATTACACAGTATTTAACTGTAATATAAACTGTCTTTGAATGTGGGACAGTTATTTAGTATGTTACTGTATTTAAAAGTTGTGAAAACTACTGCTATTTTACAGTAGAGATGTACAAACACTGTAAATACATATATAGCAAAATAAATAGTGCTGTAATTACAGAATTTTTACTCTAATTGATTTACAGTAAGTTACTGATGAACTGCTTCCAGTAAGTTACTGTAGATTCTATAGAAAAATGTTAACAGTGTAAAAACTGAGTTACAGTTAATTGTTCTTGTTATTTAAGTTTTGAATTCCATTGTGGGAAAATGATTTCTGTTCTGTTGATTTGTGATGTTGAAAATTCAACTCTGCATGTTAACAAAGTGATTTTATTGCAATTTTAGTTGTTTGAAATGATGTATAGGAAATAAAATATTGAGAATTAAGTCTGTAATATAATTTTAAAAAGTACTTCTTACTAGGTTTTTGTAGCATCATTTATACCAACCCAGACAATATATTACCTCAAACTATTTAAAATGTCAATAAAAGTCACTGTTTTTAAACAAAAGATCAAGATTCCGCAATGCAATTAAAAAGCATAAATATAGGAGGAGCAAGCAAGAAAAAAAAAGAATCACAAAATACAAAAAAAATTTTAATTTATGGATATTTCAACAGTAAATGTATACAAATGCAGGACATTGGATTCGAATCAATACATTTTCACCCCAGATTATTTGTTTTTTGCCCCTTAGGTCATACAGATTTTGCTCCACACGTAAAGAACCTATATAAACATATATGTTTAATATAGGTTTTGATATAGGTTTGATATAGGTTAATTTATGTTTATATTAACCCACTGGCTTGGTTTCTGTCAGTATATTATTTTAAAGTGTCCCCACGTAAATCTCACATTTTAAATGTATTACCTCTGAATGGGTTATAATAATGAACACTTTAATTCAACATACACTAAAAAAAGACAATGCCATTGCAAGTAAATTTTTTTATCTGCAGGCTATAAGGTAGAATCATTGTGACAGTTAATACTCACTTATTACTCTTGAGTACTTAGAAAGGCTACTTTTTACTCATGCTTGAGTAGTAATTATAATATATACTTTTACTCTACATGCAATGTTTTGTGGTATCTATTTGATGTTGTGCAAAGAACTCCAGAAAAAGTAATCCTTTATTTGTCAATTATATGCCTGTCTAAATATAATTTATGTAAAGGTAAAAGTAAAATTTTACATTGTTATTGCAGTCAAATGTATGTTTAAGTACTTTTGTTATTGGAAATATGTGCCTCAGCCTACATTTTTGAGCAATTGAGCCTTTGTTGACACATTTAATACACGAACACTCTTACAAATTAGCTGTTGTTGCTATAACATTATTCCCTGAGCTGAAACATTATTCTTGTCATGAGCGGTTGTTTTGTATTTTAAATTTTCTCATGTTTCACTTTCATAGTGAACAATCACGTAGCTTAATAAATTGGATGCTGTGTTTAATTTTGAATTGCTGCTATCATTTAATTGTGTCATTTGTAGTGATGCGTGTAGAGGCCGTACCAAGGCCAGAAATCAGAGTGTGAAATTTCCTCTTTATGTTCTTCGAAGTGATGTGGACATGAGCCTAATAAAACACAGCTGAATGCTTATTGCTCATTTTGTACCTTACACAAACACAATTACCCATAAAAATCACTCAATTAATCATTTTACACAGAGGTTTGTGTTCTCTGTGCTGAAACTCCTTCAGATTTCCATCAAAGAGAATGCAGTTTGGTCCAGAGGAGAAACATGACAGATTGACAGACATGTTTAATGGGGTATTAGCCATGTATGAAGTAATGTGACTACAAGCCAGAAATGAATGTCATTGCTTGTTAAGGACGAAGCATTTACTATCATTTGAATGACCAAGGGAGGGGAAATTGTAGATGCAGTGTGGGTAATCTGTTCGAGTTTGTGTAACAGATTCCCTCATTAAAAGTTCCCTTTGAAGACAGACCGAGTTGCTGGTATTAAGTCACTTTGGGAATTCCATTTCAAAGGGGCAAACAAATTTAGGCTACCCTCAACTGTGTAGTCATTAGAGTTAGTTTTAATAACTGAGCTCAACTACTATGGAAAAACAAACAGAACTTAGTAAAATTGGCACCGTTTTATTTGTAAAAAAAAGAAATTCTGTTTTTACTTCACTGTTGTAATTTAAAGTGACACTGACAACAGACGTGTGGATCCAAATGCAGGGTTTATTAGCAGGAAACAGTCAACACAGGGGCAAACAAATGTATACAGGGTATCCAGAGACAAATCACAGGCGAATAGTCAGCACACCCAGACAGCAGGCAACACAAACTAGTGATGTGACGTTGTGCGCCGAGGCTTCAAAGCATGTATCAAAAAAACGATACATCTCGCAGTGAAGCAGTGTACCTGAGCGTGATTCGTTTTGCCATCATCACGTGATCAGTGACGTCCGAAGCTTCATTTTCGCCTATACCCACGTGACTGCTTCGAATTTTGATTCTAAGGTTTAAACACCCCTAAGGGTTAGTAAAGTGTGTAGAGAGAGAGGCGGCGATTACATACATTTATACTGTTTCAAAGCACTACACCGGTCCCACACACCAGTAATTAAACTAAAATACAATCGTAATTTACAGTAAAAGGTTTTGAACCATACTAAAGTGTATTAGAGTATTTTTTACAACTATCTTTAAAGAAAATCACTGCATATCGTAGAATAGTGGTTAATAGAGACCAGCTGGCGAACGCAGCCCGAAAGCCTCACTCACATAGCCTCTTCCTTAGAGCATTCGCCTCTCATGCAGGAGTCGCTGGTTCGATCCCTGCTTGGAACGAGTGGGTGGGTGAAGGACTAGTTGGAATACAATAAATGTAAATACTTTTGAATACCTTGCTATTTACTACAGTCATCAGTGGTGTAATGTAATATACCCTAAGTGTAAAAACTACAGTAGTTGAGTAATTTGTTTATATTACTGTTGTTGTATTACTACATGAATGAGTTGGTCAGTTGTGAACATTTGACATTATTGCAACACAGTGCTTTCCACACTTTAACCAGAAGAGGTCCTCCTCGAGCTCTGATTTAGAAAACTTCGAGTGGCAAACTTTTTTCCAACACAAATGAGTCGAGCGCTTCACTGGTTCTGAAAGCTTCATTTCACAATCACTAACATAAACAAATAAACAACAAAGCAAAAGTTTATCACAGAAAGGCAAAGAAACCACATCGTAATGTTAACAAACAGTATAACAAGACTCAGCGACTAGTATGCGTGTGTCTGTGCTGCTTTTAAGGTCCATTTAATCAGTCTTTGAGCAGCTCCCAGCTGTGTGAGTGTAATCAATTGTGATATGGTGTGTGTGTGTGTGTGTGTGTGTGTGTGCGTGCGTGCGTGCGTGCGTGCGTGCGTGTGTGCGTGTGTGTGTGTGTGTGTGTGTGTGTGTGTGGTGTGGTGCATGACTGGAACTTGTAGTCCATATACCAGCAGATTTGTAGTCCGTTAGAGATCTGCACAGGCTGGATCGTTGGTGATCGTGACGACTGTACTTTAGTATACTGTATATGTTTCTAAAGTTCAAGTACCTGTATTTTAATTGGAGTATTTTTACTTTAGGAAACCTTTAATTTCACTTAACTACATTGCAAAACAACATATTCCAATACATTTCATATTGATGTTTCAGAGTAAAATGTTATTTTGAATGTGAGGAATTTTGAATGAGCTCAGTTTTGTTCGTTAACCTGTTAAAATGGTTCTTAAATCACACTGAACAATTCATTTGTGAGTTGGACAGTTCTGCTTGCATCTATTTTAGTTAACAACTCACTGATTACAAATAATCTGGAAAGCAGGTTAATGGTTATCTTAGTTTACAAACTGATTCAGAATGAGCCTAAAACCAAAGATGCTCTCAGTTTGGGTGACTGCATCTGATGGCATGAAACACAACATACTAATTTCAAATTTAATGGTTTATTAGTGTAAATGAGAATCATATTTAGATCACAATGTCCAGTTTTCTAAAGTAAATCTACTGTGAAATGTTGTTCAAACCTGTATAAATTGCTTAGAATTTGACATGTTTATATTTGTTTATTACTGTCTGAATGTGATACATTTAACAGCATGTACCAATGCATTTCCCTGCTGCTGGAGCACATAATAGATACAATACATTGCATTGTGTTCTTGACAAAAGTTTGACATTTTTGCACTATATTATTCCTTTATTTTTTTATACTTTTTTATTTTATGTTATTTATCAGCACACATTTACATTCACATTTTGTGTTTATTAATTTTATTATAAACTAGGTTGTTTGACATGCACTACCTGACAAAAGTCTTGTTGCCTATCCAAGTTTTAGGTACAACAAATAATAACTTGACCTCTAGTTGATTTGGTATTATAAGTGGCTTATATGAAAGGCAAAGCTTGTTTTACCAAAATAAAATATGATTATGTGTTGATTTTTAATTATTTAATTAGAACAGTAAGATCTGATCTTAGACAAAAGTCTTGTCACATAACAGAAATAATGTACAGCATAGAATATAAAGTCATGCTGCAGTGGAAATTTTTTTAAATATTTTGTAAGACTCCCAAGAGCTTGGACGACTGCATCCATACAGTACATCTCTGCAGTGACTCAAATAACTTATTAACAAAGTCAAGACTCCCAGAGTTCATCAAGATTCTTTAGATTCATCTGCAATGTCTCCTTCATCTTTCCCCAGACATGCTCTATAATGTTCATGTCTTGTGACTGGGCTGGCCAATCCTGGAGCACCTTGACCTTCTTTGCTTTCAGAAACTTTGACGTGGAGGCTGAAATATGAGTCCTATCCTGCTGAAGAATGTGCCCTCTCCTGTGGTTTGTAATGTAATGGGTTTGATACCTCAGGCTGTTGATGTTGCCTTCCATCTCTCGTATTGAATCATACTGATACTGAATTCTCATACTGAATGTAACCCCAAACCATGATTTTTCCTTCACCAAAATTTCTGTTAGAATCTTAGGTCCATGCGGGTTCCTATAGGTCTTTGCAGTATTTGTGATGATTGGGATGCAGTTCAATAGATGATTTATCAAAAAATACCTTCTGACACTTTTCCAAATGCTCAACTAGAAGTCAAGTTATTATTACAACTGCTCTTACAACTGAAATCAATGACAAGACTTTTGTCAGGTAGTGTATATTGCTATTTTTACATTTGCACACAAATCAGCACCAGTTTAAATACAGTATTTAAAATATATTGAACATTAAATAAAACTAAATAAATAAATAAATGTTTTAAATATACAAATTCATTTGGTACTCGTGAAAAGCTGGGATGATAGACTTTATACTTGAATTGAGTCATAAATTATTCACTGCTTAATTTGTGTATATTTTCCACCATTAAAAAGGAAACAAAATATTTTTTAAAAATTATCTTTTTGGCCAAGATAAGAGATATTTTAAGGTCAAAGCTGAAGTACTTGGAAATATAAAGAGAAAGTTGTTCCCATCTGAGGCATGGGTAGATGTAAGAAAAGCTGAAGAGGCTTTAGCAATACTGTGGGAAAGAGTCACTTTAATGGCAATTGTGTACAGCCAGCAGGGTGTCAGACTTTACAAAAGGATGCATGAAGAAATCCATGATTCCAAATCCATTGAGCCCCACAGCTGAGACGTCAAGAGGGAGAAAAGAGACATTGGAGGTGATCAGAGGTAAAGAGAGAAATGGATTGAAGCACAGTGAGATGCCAGGGGGTGATCAGCTCTTCTGTCATGTATGTGCCCGCATCCACCTTCATTTCACCACAATCCCTCAGTTTTGCCTGGAGGCACGTTTTGCTGCAGGAGGCCGACAGTGGTTTTCTAACAAGGGTGATTCAAAAAGGGGTACAGGAGACATAATGAACAAACATTTGAAATAGGAATGGGCAGTTGAAAAATATATATCATGGTGATGATATTTACACTGTTTTTGTAAAATACACAGTATTTAACTCTAATATGAACTGTATTTTACTGTTATGCAGTATGTTGCTGTATTTTAAAGTTGCATTGTGAAAATTACTGTATATTGTACAGTAAATATGATATACAATACTGTAAATACATATACAGAAAGTTAAATGGTGCTGTAAATGTAAAAACAGTATTTTTGCTGCAATTGATTTACAATAACTTACTGGCAAACTGCTGCCAGTCAGTTATAGCAGATTCTAGAAGAAATTGTTAACAGTGTAATATTTTTTGACACAACAGAGCATCAGTGGTTAGCACTGACGCCTCATAGCAGGAAGATCACTGGTTCGAGTCCCGTCTGGGCCAGATGGCATTTCTGTGTAGAGTTTGCATGTTCTCCCCGTGTTTGTGTGAGTTTTCTTCAGGTGCTGGTGTGGGTTTCCCCCACAGTCCAAAGACATGTGGTATAGGTGAATTGGGTAAGCTAAATTGGCCGTAGTGTATGAGTGTGAATGTATGGATATTTCCCAGAGATGGGTTGCAGCTGGAAGGGCATCCGCTGCGTAAACCATATGCTAGAGAAGTTGGCGGTTCATTCTGCTGTGGCGACCCCAGATTACTAAAGGGACTAAGCCGAAAAGAAAGTGAATGAATGAATGAAATTGGCCGTAGTGTTTGGTGTGTGTTTGTATGGGTGTTTCCCAGTATTGGGTTTGCGGCTGGAAGGCCATCCACTGCGTAAAAGATATGCTTGAATAGTTGGTGGTTTATTCTGTTTTGAAATTGAGACTAACCCAAAGGAAATGAACAACGGAGCATCAGTGATTCCAGTACTACTATATATTTACTCTGTCAAATATATCTTTTCAATGTGAAAGCATGCACTTTTCATTAATACCTCTCCTACAGTACATTTAAATGTAGTTTATTCCAAATATTTGAAAATATTGTTGTTTTTTTTGTCCTTTTTTATGACTTTCACTAAGGCAGTGGTTCTCAAACATGTAACTGAAGCCCCTCATGGACTGCACATTTTGAATGTTTTCTTTGTCTCACACAACCATTTCAGTTCCTGTAGTAATGAGCTAATGAGTTAAATCAGGTGCTTTTTAATAAGTACACATGCAAAACATAAACTTGATTTTCCCCCAAAATAATAGATCAGTATTTTATAAAATAACTAAGGCACAACAGAAAGTCTTTCACAGACATCACTGTTCTCTCACAGGACCTTATTAGTCTATGACAGCACATCACTATTCTCACACAGAACATTATTATTTTCTCAGTCACTCACCTTCAGGCTTATTCCCTGCTTTATCAGAGGTAGCCACAGCGGAATGGACTGCCAATTACCCTGGTCTTTCCTGTGTGTTTTGGAGAGTGTGTGGTCACACATTTTATTTACTTATACAAAGTTTAACCTGATATTTTTGTCGGTTTGATTGAAATTGAGATGACTAGAAAAATCATTTGATTCAACCAAAAGATTTAAGGAAATTAATATGATCTTCTTTGGTCCCTCTCACTCTTCACTGGCTGTAGAGTTTCTTAGCCTTCACCAATGATGTTCCAAAGATTTTCAATGAGGTTTAGATCAGGACTCTGAAATTTCATTTTATGATTTAAGTGTTTTTGTCTTCAAGGAACTGATTTTGCTATATGACAGGCCCTTCTTTTCCTCTATGCCAATTCTGATTGGGCAACGAATGCAGGAAAGAAAGCACAATTTTGCAGAATGAGCTGTTGGTAAACATTTACTCTGTCATGTAGCTCTGTCAAAACCCCAAAGTCCTGCTGCAGAAAACATCACAAAACAACACAACATAGGTTCATTCTGAAAACATAGCCCTATATACATTTCTGGAGATCGTGAATTATGTAGCCAGAGCTACGTATGGCTGCATTTCATCTTTAAAACGAATGCTACGAGGTAGTATGAAGCCATTCCCTTTCTCGCTTACTGGCTGACCACTTACCTCCGTAATGACAGCTTTTCTGCTGTTACCAGTTTGTCTGGTAGCTCTCCATGTATGTCGGCAGACTTGAAATGGAGAGCAGAGTTGACCGCGACAACAGGGTTCAAGTCCGGTGAAGAATGGTTCCAGAAAGCAGGTAAAAAAAAACAAAAGCTAAAATATAAAAAAAGAAGTAAATAACAGAGTGAGAATGTGGTAAAGTCAGAAAACGTGGTAAAATCAGGGGCGTTTCATTTTCGGGATTGCTTTTTAAAACACTGCGGTTGGGTGTAGGGGAGAGGGTGGGCGGGTCAACTTATGCTTTTTAAAACACTATTGGTTGGGTGTAGGGAAAGGGGAGGGTGGGGAGGGTCGGGAGTTCGTCGATTATTCAGTCAGTAAGTTAGTCTGTCGACAGCGGCCTCTGGTGGATTTATGTGTGATCAGCAGGCACGAATGGCACTCGCGAGAGAAATTTGAGATCTGAAAAAACATAAACAGTGGCCTCTGGTGGATTCGCAAAAACAAAAACTGCAAAACAATGAGATGTACTTTTGCTCTCTCCTGAAATGTATATAAGGGTATGTAATCAGAATGATCCTGGGTTGAAACTATGGAATTTCACCTCCATCTTTCATTGACTTCTTTACACACTTTTGGTTCAGTTTTCCCCAGATTGAAAATGAACATTCTATGATTTTCCATTGTGGTTCTCCACATAACCCTGTGCTTTCATGAATTTGTCTGACTTGGACAATTTGTTGTCTGTCTTGTCTCCGTCTCAGACAAAGAAGACTTGACTGGTCCAAACCACAACTATATTTCTAAACTGCCAGAGCAGAGTCATCATTACTGTGATTGGATGTAAAATCTCTTGCTTCATCCAATCAATCACTTGTTTTTAATTCGATTTCTGTTGCTACCATTGTGCTTGTTCTGATATTAACAAAGGATTGTGTCAAAAAGCACCACTAAAATTTATTTAAAGATGTTCAAGAGACCAAATTGAATGCATTATTTAAAATAATGGTCACACATTAGTTTGGACACAACTAACTATTTGCATGACTTATGCCTCAAATAAACATCTCATCTGCTGTGTATTAACAGTTAGTATGTTATGTTTAGGCGTGGACAATAAGGCATTAGTCAGTACTAATAAATATATAAGATAATAATATAAATATACAGTTGAAGTCAGAATTATTAGCCTCCCTGAATTATTCGCCCCCCTGTTTATTTTTTTTTTCTCCCCAATTTCTGTTTAACAGAGAGAAGTTTTTTTCAACACATTTCTAAACATAATAGTTTTAATAACTAATTTCTAATAACTGATTTTTTTTATCTTTGCCATGATAACAGTAAATAATATTTTACTAGATATTTTTCAAGACACTTCTATACAGCTTAAAGTGACATTTAAAGGTTAGGTTAAAAACTAGGTTAATTAGGTTAACTAGGCAGGTAAGGGTAATTAGGCAAGTTATTGTATATTGTTGGTTTGTTCTGTAGTTTGTTCTGTAGACCATCGAAAAAAATAGCTTAAAGAGGCTAATAATATTTTCCCTAAAATAGTTTTTAAAAAATTAAAAACTGCTTTTATTCTAGCCGAAATAAAAGAAATAAGATTTTCTCCAGAAGAAAAAAATATCATCAGACATACTGTCAAAATTACCTTGCTCTGTTAAACAACATTTGGGAAATACTTAAAAAAGAAAAAGAAAATCAAAAGGGTGCTAATAATTCTGACTTCAACTGTATAATATAGATAATTAGCAATTAGAAAATACTGGTCCCCAAATTAAAGATTTCATGCAACATACTTAGGATTGTTACACTATGACTTATTATAGGTATACAGGTTTAAGTAACTTCTTTTTTCCTCACATTTGTGATTGTCTTACCAGATTAACTAAAATCCTCATGCACTGTTTAAAAACACACTTTTTGAAGCAGTAGGTACATTTAAACTAACACAAGTCATTTTGAAATGAATAATTTAAAAGTAATTTCTGATATCCCATTTCATTGAAATGGAGCAAATGTCAAACAAAGACTGTAGAGTTTTGAGAAAATACTTTAGCATTAAGTATATATTATTGATCTGCTTTGGAGCATTAATTGTTCTGAAAAGCGCTACACAAGTAAACTTGAATATTAGATCATAACATTGCTGTATATCATATAATAAAACAGGTTTATTTTATGCAAGGCAAACAGTGTTTCCCTAATGCTTATAGCTGAGATATAATTACTGTATGTTGTGTCGCATAAAATTATTTATTTTAGCACATTAGAGGCTCGATAGATGCAATAAAATCTATAAAACCTTTATTTCACAGAAGAAATGGACCAGTTTGCTGATATTGAGAACTGAACAGGACAAAAATACTTGTGCTCATACTTTAACTGAACAGCTTTGTTAAAGTAACAGTCAGTGGGTTATTTTGTTTGTGAGATAAGATGGGGTGTATTGTTTCAATTGTTAGTAAAATTGATTCACACACTAACCCAGCAGTCATCCATCTAGAAAGCTTTACTATCAAAAATATGATTTAAAAATAAATATTGGAGAAAAAAGCTTTAAGACCATTCCCAGCAATTTAGTGTTTAAAAATCACCCCACGTAGATGTCTTTGCTAAAACAAGGCTAAATTTCTCTCTGTGATATCTAACATACATCTAAGAATAATCCAAAATAGACTAGTCATCAAATAGACATGAATAAATGACTACACTGTCTAATCTGTCTGTTTGTTGTCTAGCCTATTTTTGGACTATTGTTAGACGTCTATTATGTTTTTACTGACAGACCAAATGTTGCCTTATGTTAGCCAAGTTGTCTGTATTTAGATGCCTGTTAGATGTATTTTAAACACAAACTTGTTTGGTGGGAGTTCCCATTGTTCCCATTGGTGTCATCAATCTGGCAACCTGCATTTGAAAGTATTTTGAATTGTGACTGCAGTTCCCAGTTCAACGACTACCTGTCAATATTTCACACTGTCACTTTAAAAAAATATATTGTCATGGCCTTATTAGTGCAATTAAAATTAGACTTTGTACCTTTCTTTAATTAAGAATTTCTTCATAGTAAATGTGGCTTTTTAAAAAGTTTTAGGAGTTCCAGTCAGGTCTTTACCTGAGTCTTGGCCTGCTTTTGTTTCAGACATGTCTTTAAACAGTCTAAAATTCACAGAATGAAACTGCATACTGTCTGAATAGGTTCTACGTTTGTATTTGAATTTACCATTTTATGAACTCTTCAGAATTTTAGCAAAAGAAGTAAGCCATGCAATATTTCTCACCCAATGTTTTTTGAATTCTATTAATGTGGACATACTACTCGTCTAACATACTGTTTTTCTCAAGCCATATAGTAGAAAGCAAACGATTTCAGATACAGCATAAACAGAAAAAGCACAAATAGTCATAAACTGGCCTCCACAGAGTCCAGACCTGAACATTATTGAATCATTGTGGAATTATTGGACAAAGAAAATAATAATAAGTAAAAACAGCTTAAAGTTGGTTGAGGACAAGAAGAGTCTCTCCAGAAGAGTGCAAGCATGTGTTCGGTGCAGCACAGACTCATTGGAAATACATCTTCAGCCTACATTTTTGTGAAATGGCAAAAATGCACTTTTACAGTCATACATTTGACTGCAGTTTAATGAACCGTATGGGCCAGTAAGACACCAACATATTTTGCTTTGTTTTTTCACACTAAAGATATTTACAGGGAAATATTATTGACAGATAAAGGAATTTTGTTGTGCACCACACCACAAAAGACCATTTACAATCAAATATGTTTGCCACACCTAGCTGTTTATCTCAATACACAACTTTTGCCACATGGTCACTTTGCTTGGTAGCTTTCACTGTAAAAACTTTTAAGCCAGTACAAACAAAAAACCATAATGCTTATTTCCTTTAGTTTTTCTTGTTTACTCCACTTTTGAAAACATCAGTTGCACTGACCTAAAGTGCCTGAAGTTGAGTGAACAAAAATTCAGTCCATCATAAGCTTCCAGCTGTGTGTGTGTAATCCATTTGAATTATAGTTTGATCATTTGATTTGTCATTTAACTATTACAGGATTTTATGAAAGGAGTTGTTCATGAAAATTAAATATCAAATACATTTGAATTCTCTACTGAGAATGCATTTTGATTTGTTTATTGATCATTTAAGCATTAGATTTATCATTTGGGCGATTTATTATTTGATCTTTTTAGGCATTTGAATTCTCCTTTTTATTTTGTTAGAAAAAGCATCCATATACAGTACATAACAGTTCAATACAAATTAACAGTCCACATGAGCTAAGCGTTTCTTTTTGTAGAGCGAACTAGGTAAATGTGAGATGAAAAATCACATTAAAAAAGTCTTTCTGCAGCTGTGCCTCAATGTAATCCCACCCCCCACCCCTTCACCAAAAAAAAAAAAAAAAATTGCAAATCAATAATAATTTCAAATTACATTTGCATTATTGCAGTAGTATTTGGTTGTTGTTGTTGTTGTTGTTGTTGTTGTTGTTGTTGTTGTTGTTAATAATTATGACATTAATGTTATTACTGGTGTTACTATTATTTTTGCTATTATTGTTAGGGTTAGAAAAACTGCAACCTTTTTTTTCAAGTTAGGAGGTCTGAGATGAACTCAACTTAAAGTAACAAGTTGACAGAAGCTTTTTTGGTAAACTTGCAAAATTTAAACTATTATTTTTAACTTAATGAAGAAAATTTGGTAACACTTTATAATAACTACACACTATGAATCATTTACTAAGCATCAGCATCTAGTGAATTAATTATTTGTTAAGCATTAACTCTACATTAATAAACGTTAGTAAGCAGTTTGTAACTGCAGCTACAAATGCTCTATTCTTGACTTATAAGCACATATATACTGTGCTTAATAATTGTATTTTCATACTTAGTTAATGATTTATTTTTCATTACTAAATTAAGTATTGCATTATATACAAACCAGTTGTATTTAAGAGTAGTTGAGGGTTTTTAGGATCATTCAGAATGAGTTAGTAAATGATTAATAAACTATTCAAATTAACATTTATGTATCTTATTATTCAGGCATATAGTAATAGTTAACTAATATGTTAATAAATGTTTTATTAACTCAACTTCATGCAATTTTGTTACCTAATCTGAAGTGAGGACTATTCATGCTTTATAAATCACGTATAAATGACAATTAAAGGCTCAGAATCAAATGAACAATAATCTTTGCAATCTTTTCTAAAAAATAAAATTACTGTAAAGTTTAAACATTGCCAAATAACAGGAGTGTCAAAATACGACATACAACTGGATAAAACAACAACAACAATATATTAATTTAACAATATAATAAGATGCGATGTTTAAACTCTACAGTAATTTTATTTTAGATAAGGTTGCAAAGATTTATTTTTCATTTGAAGTAAAGATTTATGTGTGTATCTTTAAATGAAAAGGAATGAATAATGTCAATTTTCCTGTTTAGAATTTAACTGAGCCTTTATTTGTCATTTATAAGGGATTTATAAAGCATAAATAGTCCTCACTTTAGATTAGGTCACAAAACTAGATGAGGTTGAGTTAATAAAGCATTTATTAACATATTAGTTAACTATTAGTATATGCCTGAATAATAAGACATATAAACGTTGATTTCAATAGTTTATTAATCTTTTACTAACTCATTCTGAATGATCCTAAAAACCCTCAACTACTCTTAAATACAACTGGTTTGTAAATAATGCGATACTTAATTTAGTAATGAAAAATAAATAATTAACAAAGTATGAAAGTACAAGTATTAAGCACAGTATATATGTGCTTATAAGTCAAGAATACCGCATTTGAAGCTGTAGTTATAAACTGCTTACTAACGCTTATTACTGTAGAGTTAATGCTTAACAGATAATGAATTAACTATTTGCTAATGCTTAATAAATGATTTATAGTGTGTAGTTATTATAAAGTGTTACCAAAAAGTTTGATTTAGGTTAAGTAAACATGTTAAATGTAGTTTACAAAAAAAAAAAAAAAAAACTTTTTTTAAAATTGGAATTAATTTTTTTTTTTTACAGTGTAGTTTGTACAGGGTTACAGCCTACTTCTGATGCTGAGCACTCGAGTCTGGTGAAACACAAGATTTGTTTTGTTTTTTGGTGATCTGACAAGCCCTGACTTCTCGTAGATGCCTACAAGAAGAATAAGTATCTGAACCAAACAATAAAACGTACCTTAAGTAATGTATTTTAGATTCGCAAAAATATAGACAGGGATCTGAATGCACACCTGGTACAGGTGCAATCTGGGCTGCATGCAATGCTTTTTAATGTGCACATCTGACTCCACCCATAACCTTACCCCTCAAAGTGACATCACTAGCTCCATTGAGTGCATTGTGTCTGACATTGCAAACGGTGGACCAATTGGAGCGGTTTTCAGACCAACCGCAACTTGACATAGGAGTGCGGTCTGACTGCCCACCAATATTGATTGACAGGCGCGCATTAACATGTCTCCGTAGTAACGCATATAATCATATCAACAAGACAGGACGTGCGCAAAGCAACCATGAATAAAAGGTCTGTTCAGTTTGCTGGGTTCATCAATCATCATCAAACGTGATCAAGAGTGAGTTTTACAAGTTTAAAATGTTTTAAAACAGTGCATGTGTGTAATGAATTACAGCGATTCACTTCAGATTCACTTCAACAATTATAAAAGTAGACTCTTCAATCCCAGTTTGTGGACGTTAAACCAGGTTTATTTTGTAGCATAACAGATATCCATACAGCAGTGGATATTAACCTGTATCCTGTCACATATGCGTGCAAAAAGAGTGCAAAGCTAAACGCGCGCTGTCTCTCTCTTTGTGTGTGTGTGTGTGTGTGTGTGTGTGTGTGTGTGTGTGTGTGTGTGTGTGTGTGTGTGTGTGTGTGTGTGTGTGTGTGTGTGTGTGTCCTTGCTGTGTGTGTGGTCGCAACTCCACAAAAAAATGCATCAAATACTCATTGGTAAAGTTCTTACTGTAGTATTTCTCACAAATGTTACTTGAGATCTGCAAGGGCAGCAATTGAGGCATGCTGCTGACAGGCACGTGGGAACGGTGCGCGGGGAGGACTAGCCTTAAAGGCCCAGTACCAAAAAGCAGCAACAAGGTCTTACCAGTTATAATACAGAAACTTCAGACAGCTATAATTAATAATCTGATGGGTGTTTTGAGCTGAAACTTTACAGACACATTTTGGGGACACAAAAGACTTATCTTAAATCTGGAAATAGGGGTAACCTAGGTGCCCTATAAGGCTGCATCCAGATACTATTGAGAATATGGGCAACACTCCAGTCTATTTGTGTCATGGATTGGTCAGGCTCTCACGACCCCCACTCACGAAGATCACCATCACCTGACTTCTAATGAGCACACAGCTGCATCACATTCACGAGCACCAGATAAAAGCACAGCACTCCAGTCGCTCATTGTCCGGGCTCGTCTCGACGAAAGCGGACAACTGAGCGACCACTCCGCGTAGTCATCCTCAGCTAAAACAAACGATTTACTTACCTGTTCTCTTTGTATTCCTCCTAGTCTTCCTGGTCCTCCCGAATCGTCCTGTCTTCCAGTCCTTCCAAGTCTGTGTCATCCTCTGTCAGCTGTATCTGGTGTGTGCTGTCCATCCTCGTGTATTCCTGTTACCCAGCCACGGAGGAAAAGACCCCAACATCATTCCTGATCCTCCTGGCTATCCTTCATGTGCTCCTTGTTGTCATTTAATAAACACCCTAACGTTTCCTTACCTCTGTCTCCTGTCCGCTTCATAACAGAAGCCCGGACCCATAACGACGACAACATGAGCACCCCCGATCACCTTCAAGAGCTGGTGGACCAGTTGAAGCGGATTCTACAGCCACCAGCTCCACTTTCCATCACTACCTTCACGGAGTATTTCAAAGAGGTGTTTGGACGTTCTGATGGGGAAGTAGCCGCTGGAGAGCAGCTGTATCATCTAAAGCAAGGTACTCTATCTACACAGGAATATGCTCTCCGGTTTCGCACTCTAGCAGCTGCAAGTGGATGGAATGAGAGATCGTTGTTGACCACGTACCGGCTCGGCTTGGAACCCACTCTCCGAATCCAACTGGCCACATTAGATGATACAATGGGTCTGGAGAGATTCATCCAACATTCTCTCCGATGTTCCGATCGTCTCCGTTCCTATCAACAGGACACCATCACCCCCTCGTCTGCACTCCTCCAATCGCCTGAGTCAACAGCCTCTCCAGAACCAGAACCCATGATAATAGAGTCTGGAAGACTGACATCAGCGGAACGACAGAGGAGGCTGACCCGGGGTCTGTGTCTATACTGCGGTGTCAGTGGACACACCCGTATGGAGTGTCCCCTTCGTCCCATTCGGACTTCAGTGAGTGTATTCAGTACGAATATTGAACAATGTAAACCACTTACTACCACCGTACAAATAACTACTGCCTCTATTTCTCTCCTTGTCACAGCCCTCATCGACTCCGGGTCAGCAGGGAACTTCATCTCCCAATCCCTCTGTCGTCAACTCCACCTCCGTACTGAGGCGTCCTCGCATATATACCAGATACAACCGATAACCCAGTGCACTCGATCTTCGACCCGTATCCATCGACAATGCGAAGACATCCTTCTTCAAGTGGGGTTGTTACATCAAGAGAGGATTCAATTTCTGGTTCTGGAGGGTGCAAATATGGACATCATTCTAGGGCGCCCGTGGCTGGTGAAGCACGATCCCATCATCTCTTGGGGCACAGGAGAGATAAAGAAATGGGGATCTGGATGTACACCTGCCTGTTTTCCAAATCTCCCTCTTCAAGGTCGGAACCCCATTTCTTTGTTTGCAACATCGGTCGAGAGCCCTCCTGAGAAGCAGTCTATCCACATTCCTAAGGAGTACAGCTCCTTTCATGATGTCTTCTGCCCCAAGAGAGCTTCCCAGCTACCGCCGCATCGGCCATGGGACTGCGCGATCGACCTAGTTCCAGATGCCCAGTTGCCAAGAGGTAGGATCTACCCGCTCTCGCTTCCAGAGAATCAGGCAATGGAAGATTACATAAGGGAGGCTCTGAGTCAGGGGTACATACGTCACTCAAAATCACCAGCCGCCTCAAGCTTCTTCTTTGTGGCCAAGAAGGACGGAGGGCTGCGTCCATGCATCGACTACAGGGTCCTAAATAACGGTACAGTAAAATACCGATATCCCCTTCCTCTGGTACCAGCCGCTTTGGAACAGCTCCGAGAAGCTAAAGTCTTCACTAAATTGGACCTCCGCAGCGCGTATAATCTGATAAGAATACGTGAGGGGGACCAATGGAAGACAGCATTCGTGACCCCTACTGGCCACTATGAATATGAGGTCATGCCTTACGGTCTGGTCAACGCCCCCTCCGTATTCCAAAACTTCATTCATGAAGTCCTCCGGGAGTTTCTTCACCACTGTGTAATAGTGTACATAGATGACATCCTCATTTACTCCCGGAGTGAGGCCGAACATCGCCAACACGTTGCGGAGGTCCTACACACATTGAGAGAACATCACCTCTACCTCAAAGCGGAGAAATGCTCATTCCACCAGAAGTCGATTCATTTCTTGGGATACATCATTGACCAAACCGGTATACGTATGGATGGGAAGAAAATTGAGGCTGTTCTATCCTGGTCAGAACCCACTTCCATTAAGGAGCTCCAGAGGTTTCTTGGGTTTGCTAACTTTTATAGACGGTTTATCAAGGACTACAGCAGGATTACATCACCTCTCACTAATCTCCTCAAGGGTAAACCCAAAGGACTGGAGTGGACCAAAGAAGCAGCCGCAGCCTTCCGCCTTCTTAAGAAGGAGTTCACAAGGGCCCCACTCCTGACTCATCCTGACCCAAATCTTCCTTTCGTGGTGGAAGTGGACGCATCCACCACCGGCGTCGGGGCAGTATTATCTCAACATCATGATACACCGCCCCGACTGCATCCCTGTGCCTATTTCTCTCGGAAGTTGAGCCCGGCGGAGCAGAATTACAGCATAGGAGACAGGGAGCTTCTAGCAATCAAGCTAGCCTTGGAGGAGTGGCGTCACTGGTTGGAGGGAGCCAAACATCCGTTCCAGGTGATCACAGATCACAAAAACCTCCAATACATCAAAGAGGCCAAGAGACTATGTCCACGTCAAGCCAGATGGTCACTTTTCTTCTCACGTTTTGATTTCTCCATTTCCTATCGTCCAGGACCCAAGAATCTAAGAGCAGACGCTCTCTCTCGTTTACACGAGCATCACGATCATGAAGAACTCCCAACGAAGATTCTTCCCGAACACATCTCCATTTGTCCGATCACCTGGAACGCTCCTCCAGTCGTTGCCACTCCGGAAGCCCCTGCTCCGCCGGGATGCCCTCCTCATCGGCAGTTCATACCACCTGAACACCGGGTAGATCTGATCCACTCCTTACATACCTCGCTAGGCACTGGACATCCAGGGATCAACAATACTCTCTCGCTAGTATCCCAACGATTCTGGTGGCCAAACATGGCTAGGGATGTGAGGCAATATGTTCAGGGCTGTAAGGACTGTGCCCAATCCAAGAGCCCACGTCATCTACCCGCTGGAAAGCTCCATCCCTTGCCGATTCCGAACCGTCCCTGGTCACACCTAGGAGTGGACTTTATCACTGACCTCCCTTCGTCAGAAGGTAATACCTGTATTCTAGTCATAGTAGATAGATTCTCAAAGTTTGTCAAACTAATCCCTCTGAAAGGTCTTCCCACAGCCTTTGAAACTGCCGACAATATCTTTAATCAAGTCTTCAGGTCATTTGGTATTCCAGAAGATATTGTGTCGGACAGAGGTCCACAGTTCATCTCACGTCTATGGAAAGCCTTCTTCAAGCTCCTAGGTGTGGCCGTCAGCCTCTCTTCTGGATATCATCCCCAAACCAACGGGCAGACAGAGAGGAAGATTCAGGAGGTGGGACGGTTCCTGAGGACCTTCTGCAGTGGTCACCAGAACTCCTGGAGCCAGTATTTGGGCTGGGCAGAATATGCCCAAAATTCACTGCGGCAACCCTCCACCGGACTCACGCCATTCCAGTGCGTCCTGGGCTTCCAACCACCGCTCTTTCCCTGGGATGGCGAACCATCTGATGTCCCCGCAGTGGATCACTGGTTCCGGGAGAGCGAGAGAGTCTGGGACGAGGCTCATCAACATCTGCAGAGGGCAGTCCGTCGAAGCAAGGTAACCGCCGATAGGAGAAGGTCTGAAGAACCCAGATACACACCCGGACAAAAGGTGTGGCTATCCACCCGGGACATACGCATGCGACTGCCCTCTCGCAAGTTAAGTCCCCGATTTGTTGGTCCCTTCACCATCGTGGAACAGGTTAACCCCGTCACCTACAAACTACAATTACCCTCTCACTACCGTATTCACCCTACATTCCACGTATCACTCCTGAAACCCTATCACGATCCTGTTCTTCCCTCCACAGAGCCTGACCACGAAGAGGAACCCCCTCCTCCACTGCTCCTAGAAGAAGGAGCCGTCTACGCAGTGAAGGAGATCTTGCGTTCCCGACGTCGTGGTGGCCAGTTGGAGTACCTGGTGGACTGGGAAGGGTACGGCCCCGAAGAAAGGACATGGGTTCCCAGAGCTGATATTCTCGATCCTAGTCTCATGGTGGAGTTTCATGAGAGCCACCCTGAGTTCCCAGCGCCTAGAGGCAGAGGGAGACCACCACGGCGTCGGAGGTGTCGGCCCTCAGGAGCGGGCCCTGGGGAGGGGGGTACTGTCATGGATTGGTCAGGCTCTCACGACCCCCACTCACGAAGATCACCATCACCTGACTTCTAATGAGCACACAGCTGCATCACATTCACGAGCACCAGATAAAAGCACAGCACTCCAGTCGCTCATTGTCCGGGCTCGTCTCGACGAAAGCGGACAACTGAGCGACCACTCCGCGTAGTCATCCTCAGCTAAAACAAACGATTTACTTACCTGTTCTCTTTGTATTCCTCCTAGTCTTCCTGGTCCTCCCGAATCGTCCTGTCTTCCAGTCCTTCCAAGTCTGTGTCATCCTCTGTCAGCTGTATCTGGTGTGTGCTGTCCATCCTCGTGTATTCCTGTTACCCAGCCACGGAGGAAAAGACCCCAACATCATTCCTGATCCTCCTGGCTATCCTTCATGTGCTCCTTGTTGTCATTTAATAAACACCCTAACGTTTCCTTACCTCTGTCTCCTGTCCGCTTCATAACAATTTGTCATTTGAAAGTTGCAGTCAAACAATGTATTTTGTTTGACTTATAAGGCACATATTTCCAATGAAAACCCTGGACTGGTGTTTTGCATTTGTCTCATTATTATTGTTTGTGTGTATATATATTTTGTATGCATTTTTTCTTCGTATCATAATGAAGAGACAAAGAAGTTGGTGATGACTTTTGCACAGTAATAACACACTGGTTTGTAGCACAAGTATTTGCTGTCATTTGTTTTTCCTATTTATTTTCTATTAGTGGCACATGAATTAGACTTTCAACACAATTTTTTAAAAATGCATTTGTGATAACAGTGTAATAATAAAAAAACGTATTTGAGACCTGTTTTTAAAAGTTTGTAAATAAATTTCAGCTCGCCGTTGTTATGAACTTTAAATGAACAGTAAAACTACATAAAAGTTTTTCTGCTTTTAGCTAAAAAAGTGATGTTAATTCACCCTAGGCTTCATAAATCTTGAAGTGTCTAAATAACTAGCTTCACTACATTGAAGTCGCTCATTATATTACTTTCACAGTCTAGTGTCTTCGATGTGTAATGTGCCATGTGTTTGTTATGTCATATGGTGTTTCATGCATGCATTCTGTTATTGTCATGTGATTCCTTTGTTCAGTTTTCCCATCATTCAGTAGTTTCATTAGTTGCACCTGTGTCTCTCCCCTGTTTGGATTCAGGTTAATCATATCTCGTGTATTTATACTTCTGAGTTCAGTTTGTTTATTGTCCAGTATTGTATTATCACATCACCATGTCCTACCTGTGTTTGATGGTCCAGGTCCAGGTCCAGGTCAAGGTCCAGGTGTGTTTGTAAATAGTTACATGTTTTTGATAACTGTGGTCTGTGCGTTTGTGAGTAAGCCTACCCAAGTGTTTTTTGTAAATAGTTATGTGTTTTTTGATAACTCTGATCTGTGCATTACTAAGCCTACCCATGACAATTAAATATTACTGTAGCATTTCATATTACAAAATAAAAATGTTTATTGTTACAAGTGTACTAGATTTATTTAAGATTTTTTATTAAAAACCAAAAATAATTATTCATTTTTGATAAGGAAACATCAATATTAAACTGTGATGCACATTTATTCATTTTCCATAAGCTTACTCTATTTCAGAGGTTGCCACAGAGGAATTAACTGCCAACAATTCCAGCATATGTTTTACGCAGCGAATGTCCCTCCAGCCACAACCCAGTATTGGGGAAATACCCATTCATACACTACGGCCAGTTTATTCAATTCATCTATACAGCATGTTTTTGGACTGTGTAGGAAACCGGAGCATCAGGATGAAACCCATGTTAACAAGGAGAGAACATCATGTGAACATGGAGAGAAACTCAACACAGAAATGCCAACTGGCCCAGCTGAGACTCGAACCAGCGATCTTCTTGATGTGAGGCGACAGTGCTAACCAGCGAGCCACCATACCATTGTGTGATGCATATTGTTATTGTAGGGAAAAAAAACATATTATAAAATAACATTTTAGGAAATGCTTGTATCACCCACCTTTCAATTTGACAAAAAGGAGTGAGTTTTTCTATAATCCTCTAACATTTCCTTTTAAGACGTATAATTCAGTTCTGTTATTCATAATCTCCCTGTAATTATGTTGTGTAATTTTATGCTCATTTAATTGATTGGACACATTATTAACTGCTGATAAAACATCATGAGGGAAATATAAACCTCTCCTTGTAAACCTCATCTTTAATCCCTAAAAACTAATTGCCGTTTCTACGCCTAAATGAGGCCGCTGTCGAAAATCCCGAAAAGACCGACTGGCTGTTTGTTTGCTGAGGGCTCAACGCACTGAAGTGGCAACAAAAATAAAATCTCATGGAGTATAATCTACTCAGTGCTGTGCTCTCTGTTGCTCTCAGAGCCCTTGACATCAAACCCAACTGCATTTAAAAGCTGCCATATGGCAAGAGGGATCTGACTGAATGA
Organism: Danio aesculapii; assembly: GCF_903798145.1. Lineage (NCBI taxonomy): Eukaryota > Metazoa > Chordata > Actinopteri > Cypriniformes > Danionidae > Danio > Danio aesculapii. The sequence goes on along the minus strand of NC_079447.1, from coordinate 37,444,943 downwards.
CTTTGATGCAAGAATTAGCTCATGCATCTTTGAAATCGCACCTGATGTTGGGCCATGTTATCCTGTCACTTTAAATTGCCGACTTCACTTCGCACCTTTCATATTATGCTAATGATCAAGATTTTAGCACTGATTTGTTTTGTTTTAAGGCACTGCAGGGGAATAGGTTAATAAAACTAAAAATATTTTCACCGAACTTCCAAAGTTGATTGAACATTTTTCTAAAAGTTCTAAAGGCTTAAATGTGAAAAATATGTTTATGTACTAATTTGCATACATTTCTATCACAAAAATCTGCACTGCGTTTATGGATAATTTTATTTATTTAGTAAGCTATAAAGACTCTAAAAAAGGTGAATCTTAACTAAAGTTATAGCATTTCTTCATGTTCCTCAAACAATAACCTAAAGATGTTGCCATACAGAAGGTTTACCTTCTCATAAATGGCATTGCAAGGTGCTGAATTGTTTGATATGGGTGGTAAAACTCACATTTAAATAAGGACCATTTACTTTTTTTGTCATGTTCTTATTTTTCTTACGATATTTAGCAATGAGCTCAGCATCTGTGAAGCAAAAAATACTCAACCATAACTAACCCTTACTCTCGAGTGTCAATCCATCAACAGTGAAACTTGACTCTCTACCAGCTGCTTTTAAATTCTTTTAAAATAGATTTTAATATCAAGTGAATGAGATTTTACTGAAATTCTTGTATTGAATCATTTTCCATTCTGTTTGTGATAATACTGGTCTAAAAATTACACTACCTGACAAAAGTCTTGTCGCGTATCTAAGTTTTAGGAAAAAACAAACAATAACTTGACTTCTAGTTGATCATTTAGTATCAGAAGTGGCTTATATGAAAGGCAACGCCCTCTAGATTATACTTATTTCATCAAAATAAAATATGATCATGCCTTGATTTTTAATTATTTAATTAGGACAGCAAGGTCTGACTTTGCTTAGACAAAAGTCTTGTCAATTAACAGAAATAATATACAGTATAGAATATAAAGTCATGGTGCATGGTCCCATGACCTTGGATGACTGCATCCATACATCTCTGCAATGACTCAAATAACCTTAATAAATTCTTCTGAAATGGCAACGAAAGCGCTCTTGCAGGACTCCCAGATTTCATCAAGATTCTTTGGATTCATCTTCAATGCCTCCTCCTTCATCTTACCCCAGACATGCTCAATAATGTTCAAGTCTGGGGAATGGGCTGGCCAATCCTGGAGCACCTGGCCAATGTGGAGGCCCAAGTATGAGAAGGAGTGCTATCCTGCTGAAGAATTTTCCCTCTCCTGTGGTTTATAATGTAATGGGCAGCCCAAATGTCTTGATACCTTAGGCTGTTGATTTTGCCATCTACTCAGCAGATCTCTCGAATGCCTCCATACTGAATGTAACCCCAAACCATGATTTTTCCTTCACCAATTTCAACTGATTTCTGTGAGAAACTTTGGGTCCATGCGGGTTCCAATAGGTCTTCTGCAGTATTTGTTATGATTGGGATGCAGTTCAATAGAAGATACATTGGAAAAAGTCAACCTTCTGGGATATTTTTGTGTTGTTTTGTCAACTGGGATTGATAACAAGACTTTTGTCAGATAGTGTACATGCTGTATACAGTACCCTATCGCAGTAAAAGAGTTTGATAGGAGCCATAAGAAGTTGTATTTCAATGCTAAGAATCAAACAAAATTAGACAAGCAATATCTAAATACTGTTATTTATATTGTTATAATAATAATAAAAAATACAATAATAATAACTTAATTTAAATAATAATAATAATTTAAATAATAATAATTTAGGGCAATGCAGTGGCACAGTAGGTAGTGTTGTCGCCTCACAGCAAGAAAGTCGCTGGTTCGAGCCTTGGCTGGGTCAGTTGGAGTTTCTGTGTGGAGTTTGCATGTTCGACCTGCATTTGCGTGGGTTTCCTCTGGGTGTTCCGGTTTCCCCCACAGTCCAAAGACATGCGGTACAGGTGAATTGGGAAAGCTAAATTGTCCGTAGTGTATGAGTATGAGTGTGAGTGAGTGTGTATGGATGTTTCTCAGAGATGGGTTGTAGCTGGAAGGGCATCCTGCTGCATAAAACATGTGCTGGATAAGATGGCGGTTCATTCTGCTGTGGTGACCCCGGATTATTAAAGGGACTAACCCGAAAAGAAAATTACTCAATGAATAATAATTTAGCTAAAAAATTCCTTTAAATTAACTTCAGTTTTTACATGACAACTCTTTAACATAGCCTACAGTAATCAAACAATGGGTATAAACACACACAAACACACACACACGCACACGTACACACACACACACACACACACACACACACACACACACACACACACACACACTACGGCCAATTTAAAAATATATCGCATGTCTTTGGACTTGTGGGGGAAACCTGAGCACCCGGAGGAAACCCACACGAACACAGGGAGAACATGCAAACTCCACAAAAAATGCCAACTGACCCAGCCGGGGCTCGAACCAGTGACTTTCTTGCTGTGAGGCGATTGTGCTACCGTGCTGCCCCTGCACTGTATATATTTATAATATTTTATCAAAAATGCACTCCTTTCTGCCATACCTAAAAATACTTTACAGCAGTACTTGCAACATTATTTGCATTTGTATTTGGTTAATTGAGTAAGCTAAATTGGAGTGTCACATAGGAGCCATAGGAGTGTCACAAAAAATAATCAGCAATGAACTGAACAAATGTAAGACTTAAATACACAGATAATAATGAACAACAGAAAACTAGGTCAAACTAAAGCCAGTGAAAAAAAACACAAAGTCCATAACTTTGACAATCATTTTAAAAAGGGTTTCTCAGGCTAATCTGCAGATTCTGCATATCAGATGTAAAGTTCAACCATCAGTTTACAGTTTATATATTTATTAAATTGGGAGGTCAGTTCTCTGATTATTTTGACCATGATCACCATGACAAGCTATTGTATAACATTCTGTCATACTACTCTACATTTAGTCATCAGAGTAACTCAAACTAAAGCTCATCTTTGCTGACTTGATGCTGCTGCTCTCACAGTCGCTCCTCGGGCTTGTTTACTCTGGTCCAGTTTTCGACAGCAAAACTAGTGCAAGCATGTAATTAACAGAAGAAGATGAATGATAACACAAGAATTGCAAACAGACCCCTCCGTGTGTGAAAACAAACACAACACGATTGAGGCTGTGACCTGCTGCGCTGTCTTGCCACATGAGGTATTATTTCTCTTTGCAAACTGAAATAATAAAAAAAAGCAGGGCAGCCACTGTCGGCAGCAAACAACCAAAAAAAAAAACCAAAAAACAGGGCTGTTCTACTGGACCGGCAAGCCACTAGTAAAGTCAACATGCCTGATTTCAAGAAATAATCAGGTTTGTCCTATTTTTAGACTCAGTGTGATTAGTTATTTAGACGATAAAATATATTAGAGTGCTGGATGTCACAGACAAACATAACAAATGCTGATGAATTAAAATAAATTTAAAATGGGCTTAGATACTATATGTTTTCAGACCAGTGTTATCTAATTACAGTTTACATAATATTCACTCCTTAATTTCCTTCAGCTTAGTATCTGCTTCATCAAGGCTCTCCACAGTTTAATGAACCACCAATGGGCTATATGCAAACGGACTTTTAATTTTCTTTCTTTCATTTAAGGTGTGACTTCTTTAAAAATCCGTGATCTTCACTGCCTGATAGATATATAATATGAAGTGGGTCTCAGACCGGACAAGAAGCACTGCATTAAATTCAATTTTCCTCCACCATGTCTTTAAAATATGACAATTTATTTTACCCCAGTATTTTCAATAGGGTTTCTGCACTAGCTGGTTTTGACGGTGTCGTGATTTCCGGCTGTTCCATTAATGAATCAAACTCATTCTGGGGGTCATGAGGTTATGAGTTATATCAGAAGAACATACTTTATTGGAATATTTTCCAAAAAAGCAGAGACGTCCATAAGCAGACCCATCTCTAGTCTTTCCTCAGGACAATCTGATGTCCCTCAAATTTGCTATATCCTTTATCTTTGCTTCCTCCCACCTTTGTGTTTTCACATGTGATTCCTGGTTCAACAAGCCTCTCCCAGCTCCTACTACTTTATGACCCCAGTTTAAAGTCCCTCTTCTTGTTGACCCTTATAATATACAGATCTAATGTATTCTTTAATGTTTTCCACATACAGTTCAAATTTTGCAATCATAATGTTTATATTTCACACATCTAAACTGGACTCTTTTCTCCCATACAATATGTGTCTTTTCAAACATACATGACAGTTTCAACATGTGCTGAATACATTTCATGCGTTTTGTTTTTTGTCATTATCGTGAGTGTACAGAAAACAGACCCTTTAATTTCGAATGACATATTATGACTAACAAAGTTATCAATTTGTGAAATTTAGGGCACCAACAGACTCCTCTGGCCAAGGCGATTTTATCATATTAACAGTGTTGGGCAGTAGCATTGCTACAAGTAGGGACGCTACTAGCTTAACTACATTTCTCAGTAGCATGGCGGTAGCATCGCTACTTTATAAATAAAAAAGCTTTTCAGTAGCGGAGCTATTCTATTAGTGAAGTAGCGCAGTAGTGTCCACACAAGCTGCATTTACAGATCACAGATCAATAAGTGATGGCATCGACATTCTAAAATCTAAGCTCTTTGATCGTTGGTTTGACATGTTCACAGACAGTCGCTTGATGCCTGTTGCGATCAGATTTTTCCTCAGATGAAGTCCTGGCAGTGTCAGCAGATTTCAGACACGCAGTGTGACAACAGCTGCGATGAGCGTCAATCCGAGAACAATTAGGAGCTCCGAAGTTGATGATGCAATCCATGAGTCTATTCAAACGAGAAGAAATGTCAAAACAGTTTTTTTTTTTTCCTGGTTTTAATATTGAGACACACTGCGTGCAATATTGCAGTTACAGATTGTTTATGTTTGCTGTGAGGAATCATTTTAGAATGCGGTATAATGAAAGTGTCGCGGGTGGATGACATCAAACTCTAAGAGAGTTTTCTCCCATGTTTGGTGCATCTTCATTGTCGTTCAGTCTGACTTTATGACAGCTGAGATCTTACAGTGTTACATGGGCACGTTTGTGCAGTCTGACATGCTACAATCATTCAAGATTATAAAAAATCTCACAGTGTGAGCAGGCCTTAATGCTTAGTTGAGACTGCATGATTTTAACCCCCGATTTTGACTCGCCGACAGAAATCACTGAGACACACTTATTGATCACTTATTGAGACACACTGCGTGCAATATTGCAGCTACAGATTGTTTATGTTTGCTGTGAGAAATCATTTTAGAACGCGGGATAGTGAAAGTGTCGCGGGTGGATGACGTCAAACTCTAAGAGAGTTTTCTCCCATGTTTGGTGCATCTTCATTGTCGTTCAGTCTGACTTTATGAAAGCTGAGATCTTACAGTGTGACATGGGCACGTTTGTGCAGTCTGACATGCTACAATCATTCAAGATTAAAAAAAATCTCACAGTGTGAGCAGGGCTTAATGCTGAGTTCAGACTGCATGATTTTAGCCCCGATTTTGACTCGTCGACAGAAATCACTGACAAATGCCTGAAATCACAGGCAAATCGGTGCTCATTCACGCAAGTAACAATCCCACAATGTTAACTATCAAAGATGTGATCTAAGAGAATCGTCGATACCCGTGAGATATTTGGCATGCTAAAAATCTATAGCTGTCAGTGATTCAAATCATGCCCTGTCAAATGAATTTTTACTGAAAATAACATCAGCGATCACCTACAGCCAATAAGAAAACGCCATTCACTAGTGTACCTGCAGGCCAGCGGGATGTTGTGGGAGAAGTCAAAAGCGCTCATTTTCAGTGTGATCACCAAACTGAAGATCTGTCTCACCTTTTTCGGAATTGTGAATATACCAAATATTTAGTAGTATAATTCCTGATGTTATGTTAAAATATGAAAATGTTATTTTAGGATATAACCATCAGAATGAAAATGCAGATGCTTTTTATTTATTTAATCTTATTATATTTTTGGCCAAACATTTTATACACAAGTGTAAATTTTGTGAGCGTAAACCTTTCTTTCAGATTTTCCTTGAAGATCTAAATCTTTATGTCTTTGATTTCTGAATGTACTACCAAAAAAGCTGTAAAAACTGTGAATCTGTTTAAAATATACATTTATGTTTTGCTCCCTGGCATGTAATGTGATATAATTTAATGTAAATGTTTCATTTTGTTATAATAAACAAAATTATATATAAAAAAAAACAGGTCTTCCGGGTTCCGGCAAGATGGCGGAGTGAACAGCCGTAACATTTCGACGAAAAAAAAAAAAAAAAAAAGACCCAAAAATGGAGGAAAAACTAGTGGAAATTTGGCAGGAGCACCCGTGTCTGTTTGACGTGTCATGTGAGCAATATCACAACCGGGTCAAAAAAGAAAAAAAGTTGAGGAGAAATTGCTAATTCCCTTCAAACCCAGGTGAGCAAATATGTACATTTTCTACCCCATTAAAGGCTTCTTTCTCGTTATGTAGTAATTAACAAAAGATATACTACGTGTTTTTGGTTGTGAGACGTAGTTTGGACAAAGTTGTCGTTGATTCTTCCCACCGTAAGCTCATGCAGTTTGAAAACCCCTGTTGCTGATCCAACTTGCAGTGTAAACAAAGCAGCGACAAAATGCTGTTATGCAGTGTAAAAACATCTACGAAAATACTACTTTGAAAATCTTGCAGTCTGAACTCGGCATAAGGGAGAAGAATTATATATATAGTTTACAGCTGTAAAGGCTGAAGTATACTATGATAATTACTATTAGATCATAATAGTTACAAATGATACATTATGTAGTGTAATTTATCAATGAATGTTGTAAAAATATATACAATATGGTTTTATTGGATTTTTTTGTTTTTGCTCTTATATGCTATAATTTGTTTCTGTTTGGTACAGCATATTATTTACAGTAAATAACTGAACTGAACAATAATGCCTCATATGTTTCATTGAGTTTTATCACTAAGATATGTTTGACTTGGAATTAAGTTGCTTCGATTTAAAAATGAAAATTGCAAAAACAGCTTAATGTATTTTTTTATTGCAAATGCCACAAATCACCCTGCACAACTAACTAAAATTTTCATTTTGTAACAACAGTAAACAATTTTTTTGTTATAAGGTCTGGTTTTGTGGTGGCTGTATTTTAAAATTAAATTAATATAATTTTAATTCAAGGGATGAAATATTTTAAAATACAGGTCACACCTGCTTGGTATAAATGCTTGAAAATGATTTAGTTGAAAATATCCATTAGAAGCTTAAAAGTAATCAAAAAATAATCAGATGTGATCAGTTACTTTACTTTAATAAAGTAATTGAAAAGGTACACTACACTCTCAAAATAAAGGTACGTGACCTGTCACTGGGGTGGTACCTTTTCAAAAGTTACAAATTTGTACCTAAAAGGTCCCTATTAATACCTCAAGGGTACATATTAGTACCTAAAAAGTACAAAAGTGTTCTTCTTAAAATCCAATACCAATTTGGACCCTTTAAGTACAAATGTGCACCTTTTGAAAAGGTACCACCCCAGTGACAGCTCACGTACCTTTATTTCTGAGAGTGTACTTATTACATTTTAAACAGGGTAATTTGTAATCTTAATCTATTACATTTCCAAAGTAACACTGATGCTTAAGTTTATTTAACTGATTCTATTTTAATGACATTACAACATCGATGCTGTAAAACCAACCTTATATGAAACTGAAAAAAATTACATTAAGCTTTCACTGGAAATTTAGGAAAAACACTAGCTGTTTAAATTTACCTATATAGTAATTGTGTTTGTTTGTTTGTTTGTTTGTATGTATGTTTTTAATATTTCTTTAATATATCCATTTTGATTTAAGTTCACTTTTTTGTCAAGATAATTGTCAAGCCAGCATTAAAAAATGTTTAATTTCTTTTTCAACTGATTTGTTATATTAAAATTAATTTTTTTAAAAACGAAACAACACAACACGATTGAGGCTGTAAGACTTACCACATGAGATATTATTTCACTTCACACAGAATAAAAAAAAAATGTAAGACAGCCACCACCGAGAATAAGTGACCAAAAAAACAGGTCCGCTACTGGACTGGAAATCCACCAGTGAAATCAATATGCCTGATTTGTAGAAGGAATCTGGTTTTCTCTGGTCCAGCAGCCCCAGCTGTGTGTCTGTCTTCAGCCTACAGCAAAGACGGCAGATGGAAACGCTGCATTACTGAGGTGTGATGTGGTCAGTGATGAGACGGTATGCCTAACACCCTCCAAAAACACCTCCACCTCCATCATCCTCCACTTCACAGCTCACATGTGTAGAGATCGTACATGAGTACACATGCCAGCGCCTGGATTAAAAAGAAGAGCGGGAAAACATAAATATCGGCTATCTGTTTTTGTAAGTTGTGCAAACCACCTGTTGCGTCTCCATGTGAGTGTGTTATTGATTGGAGGGGATGTGAGTGATTGGGGGAGAAGGCTAATCCTGCTCATCCTCTTTTTTTTTCGTGTGCTGGGGAGAAGCCTCGTCTCCTCTCTTCACCGCTGTGACCTGAATACAGAGCGTGTCTGGCTTCAGCCTGGAAGAGCATTGTTTTCATACGGATGTCTGCATAACTAGATGTCAAGCTGTCTGAGCGTGAGGTCATGTTAACATAAAGAAAACCTCTCTGTTCTTTTTGCTTCAAGGAATGTTAAAATCCAGGTATTTGTGTGTCTTTATTCATGCCTGGGATTTAATTTTTTTTTTTTTACAATTGGGAAAATCTTGCTAACAAGGACCCTGTAAGGTTATCTGACGCAAGCAGCTGAAAACACAGAGGTTCTGTCCTCACTGTGGAACTTTGAGTGATTAAATTATACCCAAAATTATAATACAGTCATCATTTGCGCACCCTGATATGGCTGCACCGGTTATCAAAAGTGATTTTCATGCATATTTTGTCAATAAAACTGGTTCTAAAATCAGCTGTAAATTTCCATCATCTTAATTTAAGTTCAGCATTTCCACACAGAGCAATAGTTCACTGACAACCTACGCAAGCTATTCTTTGCAGCGTATTTGCAGTTTCTGTGTAAGATCGCCCACTAGCCTTCGGAGGAGATTTATTATATTCTATAGAGCTACGCTTCCCTGACAAGTTGTGCATGACCAGTGTTGAGGAAAGTTACTTTTAAAAAGTAGTGCATTACAATATTGAGTTACTCCCTCAAAAAAGTAACTACATAACTGAGTTACTTTTAATTTACTTTTCCTTGCCTGGCTAAGTTTGATCTCTTTCAGAACTTGCAGGTGTTTTTTCATCTTTTTTTACAGAGAAGCTCTGCATTTAACAACCACCTGTAGAACCTACACCTTTTTTTTCTTAATGTAGGATAAAATTATAATTTGAAAGCTTTCTGAGCCCAGAGCTATATATGCTGTACATACAGATTAATGAAAGCATGTAATTTGTTTGCTACTAGTGAATTATGTAATAAATTTACTGTCCATGGAGATAAAGATTGCAATAAAGCCTAAGAGCACTAACATGAAATCATTTATATAAAGGCAAAACAGATTTTAAACCTTTAAAATGTTTCACAACAAAATAAACAGTAAGACAATAAAAAACATCCACAAATCAAAATAAATCTTTGTGCTTTATACATTGAATAAATTGCTTAATGTGGCCTTAACAAATGTGTAAATTGTTTTCCAATAGAGAAAAAATCTTACTAAAATACAAAATGTGGTTGCTTCTACAGTAGACAGTGGTTGCATCTCATTAACAATAAAAACAATAACCATTTTTTAGTTTAGTTAATTGTTTCACCTGGAGAATGTTAACTGATGACCGCAACTGTTGGGGTGCGGGTGTAGTTTTTTTCGATATCGTTTTTCTTGCAGTTGTCAGGAGTTTTACTTACACATAATCCACACTTAATGACAATCCAATTCTTTTCTTCAATGAGTTCAAAATAACAAGAATCCATGGCAAAAATTTAGGTCTCCGGCCTGCCATTGTTTCTGACTGTCTGTAGTGATGATATTTGTGAAATGAATCGTTTGTTTTAACCGGATCTTCTAATTGAATTGGTTGAACTAGTTCATAAAATTGAACGGAGTAGTCGTGAAACGGTTTGCGTCTTCAGTAAGTACTAATATACCAGATACCCCCTTAGACTCGAAATAAACCAATATTTTGATTTTTTTAATAACTAGAACAGTACATTTACTCATCTATTGTGAAATAAGAGACCTGATGATGATAATGAGTGTGAGCCGACTGTCTGTTCCATCGCAGCATGTTCTCTTATTGAGTGTGTGATTCAACCTAAGGTCATTTTTATTCTGCAATATATTTTGTAAAAGCCAATTAGGCAAGGTAAAAAGTAACTCTTGTTACATTTTTTTAATACTAACTCAAATAATATTACTTATTTTTAAAAGTAATGCATTATATTACTTGTTACTTTGGAAAAGTAATATTATTACGTAACATGTGTTACTTATAACGCATTACCCCCAACACTGTGCATGATAATCACAGCTTTTGTTAAATTGGAACTTAGATATAGTTTTATTATGATTCACACACAGCCCTTCATTCTAATGTTCTTCCATTTTTGTTGATACATTTTTTTTTTTTTGCTCTTTTTGTTGCACAGCTTAAGTGAATGATTCATTCGTTAATTAGACATTGCCACTTCTCACAAATTCACATACAGTATAGCAATCAAATCACTGAGTCACTGGCTCAACTAAAAGATGTTGGAGGAGTAAATGAGTCATTTAAGAAGCAGTCTCATTTATTATTGTTCAGAAAGATCTTCACACTAAATTTCAGACTACAGTGGGTAACACTTTAAGAGGACCATTACTTCTGCGAGTGGCACCGCTGCCACACTAAAGGATTAAGAATGTGTTTCTAGGTGTAACAGCAGTTACACAAAGGGACAGGATGTGAATGGACAGAAATATACAGTGGCTGTAAATACCCTGCTATTTGTATATGAATATGAAATAATTAAACAAAGCATTATAAATTCTTCATTAATCATTAAAAACAAGCTTTAATATCCTTAATTTTGGATTCATTTTGGAAAGTAAAATTAAAGAAATAAAAGACAACTAAAATGAAAGTACAAACATACATACTGTCACGGGGTGAAGAATCACACGACAAGGTTGCTCAAAATAAAGGCCCCGGAGGGTGGATTTATTTTCAAAAATAAAAAAAAGTACTCTTTGAAGGTAAGTTGAAAGGAGTGCTCTAGTGAGTGGCATGATCTTTTAGGCTGCACGGGCTCCAGTGGATCCTTCTCTTGGTTCTTTTGGGTCACCAACTGTTGTCTGTGAAATCAGAGGGAAAAGAGTGTTAGCTCTTTTTTTGTTGAGAGGTTTCTCCCCCTCTTCCAGGCTTGTATGGCTTATATAGCCCTTAGCTGATGAACTGCAGCTGGTTCCAATCTGACTGGCCAAGGAGGTGCAGGTGATCCTCATTTGTATCCAGGGCAATGCTGATGATCCTCGGGACGCTCGTCACACTCCCCCCCTAAGCGTCATCCTGGTCCTGTGGATGATATGAGACAGTAGGGGAGAAATAGGGGGTGGGTGGGGAGTGACCCCTGACAGACCTGCAAAAGCCGCCCAGATCCGAGAGAGACCATCAGCATTGGCGTTCGCGGTTCCAGCTCTATGACGAACCACAAAGTGGAAGTCCTGGAGTGCAAGGAACCACCGGGTCACCCTGGCATTGGTGTCCTTTGCTCGGGCCAACCACTGTAGAGGAGAGTGGTCGGTGACCAGGGTGAACCTCCGGCCAAGGAGGTAATAACGCAGCTCCAGGACTGCCCACTTGATGGCTAGGGCCTCCTTCTCCACTGTGGCATAGTTTCTCTCGGCTGGGGTCAGCTTTCTGCTAATGTATAAGATCGGATGCTCCCCACCTTCCTGGATTTGTGACAAGACGCCTCCGATAAAGGACTTGGAGCCATCCGTCTGCAGCAGGAAGGGGCAGCTTAAATCCGAGGCTCGGAGCACAGGTTCCGAAGTGAGGGCTGTTTTTATCTTCAGGAATGCCTCCTGCGATGCTGGCATCCACTTGACCTTCTCCGGCTGCCGCTTCCTAGTCAGATCTGTAAAAGGGGAGGCTAAGGAAGAGAAGTTAGGGATGAAGCAGCGATAGTACCCCGCCAACCCTAAAAAAGCTCGTCCCTGGGACTTAGACTCGGGCCTTGGAGCAGAGCGAACCGCCTCCACCTTTTCTTGTGGCCGGATGAGTCCCCTCCCAACTTGGAACCCCAGGTATATCGCCTCAGAGAGCGCAAGATGGCATTTGCCAGGATTGGCGGTGAGTCCAGCCTTTCAGAGCTCTGATAGCACCCTCCGCAGATGGTCTAGGTGGTCTTCCCATGCCTCGGAGTGGATAACCACATCATCCAAGTAGGCTCCAGCATAGGCTTGATGAGGCCGTAAAAGGATATCCATCATTCTTTTTAAAGTAACAGGTGCCCCATGGAGGCCGAAGGGGAGGGTCCGGTACTGCCAGTGGCCACTAGGGGTGGAAAAAGCAGTTTTTGGTTTAGCATTTTTAGAGAGTGGTACCTGCCAGTAGCCTTTTGTAAGGTCCAAGGTCGAGATGTGCCGGGCCCTTCCCAATCAATCCAACAGTTCATCCACCCGAGGCATAGGGTATCCGTCAAAGTCAGATACTTCATTGAGGCGGCGGAAATCATTGCAAAAACGGAGGGTGCCATCAGGTTTTGGTACCATCACGATTGGGCTGGACCATGAGCTGCACGATGGTTCTATCACCCCTAACTTCAGCATTTTTTTTACCTCCTCTTCAATAGCTTGCCGACGAGCCTCAGGGACCCATTAGGGTCGCTGCCTGACAATGACTCCTGGAGGTGTCTTGATGTCATGAAGCATGGTGGTCTGCCGGGGAAGAGTAGAAAACACATCAGAAAACTGGCCGATCAGGTGCTGCAGTTACCCTTTCTGAGCAGCCGAGAGTTGGGGATTGATATCGACAACCACAGGTTTGGAGGTGGCCAGGGCAGCAAGTTGGTCTCTAGTCCCAATCCACCTCTTTAAAAGGTTAATGTGGTAAAGCTGGCCAGTTCTTCTTTTTCCTGGCTGCCGTACACGGTAAGTAACTGGTCCAGTTCTCTATAAAACTGTATAGGGGCCCTGCCAGGAAGCCAAAAACTTACAGGCAGCTTGGGGACTAGGACCATGACTCGGTCTCCAGGTTGGAATTCCCGTGGTTGGGCTGCCCGATTGTAGTGGCACTGTTGGGCCTGCTGTGCTTTGACCAGGTGTTCCCGGACTAATGGCATGACACGGTCAATCTTCTCCCGCATTTGCTTCACATGATCCACTACCGACCAATGGGCTGTTGGCTGTTGCTCCCAGGCCTCCTTTGCCACATCTAGGAGGCCACAAGGCTGCCTGCTGAAGAGAAGCTCAAATGGGGTGAAGCCAGTTTAGGCCTGTGGGACTTCCCGGATGCCGAAGAGAACATAGAGCAACATCAGGTCCCAGTCACGTTTGTCCTCTGCAGCAACTCGTCTTAGCATCTGCTTTAAGGTCTGGTTAAATCGTTCAACCAAGCCATCCGTCTGGGGGTGGTATACTGTGGTCCTCAACTGCTTTACCCTCAACAGTTTGCAAAGGTCAGCCATTAGCCGGGACATGAAGGGGGTACCCTGATCGGTCAGGATCTCCACTGGGATGCCGACTCGGCTGGAAAGCAGGAAGAGCTCCTGCGCAATGGCTTTAGCGGTGGCTTTTCTGAGTGGGACTGCCTCTGGATACTGGGTGGCATAGTCAACAAATCACCAGAATGTGTTCATGTCCCCGGGCAGACTTTGGCAGCGGCCCTATCAGGTCCATCCCGATGCGCTTGAAGGACACCTCGATGATGGGCAAAGGAATCAGTGGGCTGGGGGGAGAGGTCTTAGGTGACGTCAGCTGGCAGGTGGGACAGGCTTGACAAAACCGTTTTACATCAGCTTCCAGGCCTGGCCAGTGAAAACAGTCACGGAGTCGCTGAATCGTGTTGGCAGCTCCGAGATGTCCAGCCATGGGGTTTCAGTCACCTTGCATAACAGCAAAATGTGCTGATGAATCAGTGATTCTGACTTGATCTTGACTTGATATTTGTATTATGAATCAATTGATTTCCTAAAAAAATGCTCAAGGTAAGGATTCATTCATAAATTGGGCATCAAAACTGTCCACTGACAGTATAGTGTCCCCTTCACTATACTGGGGCATAAGGGACCCCAGGTTGAACACCCCTGCTGGCCTCACTAACACCACTTCCAACAGCAACCTAGTTTTCCCATGTGGTCTCCCATCTAGGTACTGACCAGGCTCAGCCCTGCTTAGCTTCAATGAGTGAATTCAAGAGGTTAGATATTTCACTTTCTCAATATGTCAAACTGGTTGATTTCAGTCAACCAGTTCATATGACTAGAGAGACATGTAATATAGTTGTATGAGCTGTTTATTCATTCTTGATACATTGTTTATTTATTTTTTAAATAAATAAAAACAACTTGCTAACAGCAATCCTGCAAGTTTATCTGATGCAAGCTACTGAAAACAAAGAGATTCTATCCTCATTGTGAAACTTTAAGGGAATTACTTACCCCAAAATTATTATTCAGATATTGTTAATGACTCTGATGTTATTTCAAACTTGTAAGGCAAACATGTGATTAAACAAAACTATACTGCTTTTAAAGAAGAGGAGTTAGTGTTACCATAACACTATTGTTAACATTGCATTGTGGTGGGAAATGTTAAAAAGTGATGGAAAAAGCATCCATTATACATTGAACATTCTTAAAATTTTCCATGATAATATAAGTCAGCTAGATGTTGCCATTACATATGCTGAGTGTTGCCAACACTGTGCTCAAATTCATAGAAAACCATATGTTTAAATTTTAAAGATTTGGTGCAAGGCATTGCAATGTTTCTCATTAGGTATGCGACCCTATTTAGAGTTTGCCTGGATTAGGTGTTATACATCATTAATGCTGACCCGAGGCAGATCTTGATGCCAGCAGGTACAGAATGATATCTTGACAGCTGACAGTTTACCAGAAATGCTCTCGCTGTCAAAAGCTAAGAGGGAACCATCCACATAGCCTAATGGAGAGAAGAAGAAACCATTTTATTCTTTTTATAGTATGAGAAGTCCATCCAGGAATACACCTTCATAGCAGTCGACTATATAATATGAGGAAGTGTAATGTAAACAAATCAAGCACTGCAATTACTAATCTAGAGTAAATTATGAACAATGTAAATCGTTAAGCAAATTAGGATTCCACATAACTCAGGTTTTAGTTAGTTAGACTCAAGTTTAACTAGTTCATGTGTGAAAAGCCCTAATGAGGACTAGAGTTTTAACAGACATCATGACAGTATCATAAATATGGGACATATGACTTGTGCATTGTCTTCTGAAGTCATGTAACAGTTTGATTGAGAATATTTTCCTCATAAACATCCAATGCAATTAGATTAGATAATGTCCACAGCCATATCACTCTGTAGCCTAAGACTAGTTACCGTCTGAAACTTAAGCACCTTTACAGTGCCTGTTTGGGGACCACCTGTTCAAAGTGGTGTTAGTGGGGCCAGCAGGGGTGCTTACCATGTGGTCTGTGTGAAAATTAGGCACCCCACTGAACTTAAGATAATTAGAGAATCAGTCAGATTAGTGAACCTGTCATTAAAGGAGCAGTCATATTCACTATTGTGCAGAAAAAAAAAATCCAGTCTGTTTATTTGGAAATTTGTTATCTACAGAATTTTTTTTTTTCATTTATTACTGACCTTTCCATGGTCCTGTTTGTCACACCCTCGGCTCGTTCCTGCAGTCCTTGTCACAGCTCTCCCTCACCATCCACCACACACGTGAACCCTCACCTGATTACTGATCACCTGCACCTGCAATCACCACTCACGGCTGGAATCAAAGACGCATGGTCCCCCTTGTCTTCTTTACTGAACTCTCTTGTGCTCCTTCGTGGATGTTCGTTCCTACGAATGCAGTTGCATCTAGTTTAACTAAAGTACTGAGCTAACCCTTTGAACATTTTGTGTGTGAGATCGCTCAGCCTTACAACCCCATTCACCTGCTTCACCTACTATTGTTGCTAGGTTTTAATAAATACCCTTTAAAGTTTTACCTTCCTTGTGTGGCTGTGACCCTGTTGATGCATCTGTGAAAATTATTAATGGTTCACTCAGACTAGTTTTGTGAAAAAAAACAATGATTCACTGATAAATTGGGAATCAATTTCTCTCACAAACTCCTGTTCCAACTAGATTGTCAAGTCACTAAATTATATGATCAGTTTGATAGTGAATGAGTCATAAAAGATTACATAATTATTTTTATTATTATTTTTTTTTTTTACAATCTAATAGCAATGCATTCATCATTGAATTTCATATGTTTGCAAACTCACCTGTTTTGGCTGCATCAGTAGATAAGTAGAATTGAGTTGTCTACTACTGAATCTAATTAATTAGGAATTAACAAAAAAGAACCAACAATTATCGGGGCCAAGCAGCCGAGCGACCACATCATAAACAAGCAAAGCAAAAAGCTACAGAGCAATGGGAAAACTCTACAACTTTTTAGCAGCATGGTCTGAGCCAAATTTGGCGGAAATTGGGCTAATGTTCTATGAAGAGTTTAAAACAAACGTTTTTCAAACTAATTCAAAATGGTGGACAGGAAGTCATGTAAATCAGGGAATAAATTGTATCAACATTCTCTGTATGATACAAGGACTAGTCTCATGAGAATAGACAAAACTATTCAAAAGTCATTTGATAAATTTTGTATGATTTCTATTGATAAAATTTAATTGTTTGTCAATTTTACCCAGAAGGTGGTGACTATGTTTGGTCAATGTCAGGTCTAGATCACACACATTAAGTCCGGTTTCAATACTTCAAACCATTGCAGTGATTCAGCTTGTAATGTCATCCAGCAGCATTACATCAGCTTTGCGCATGTGCTAAATGACAAAAATTTTGTTTTCAACATCAATTCCATAACTTTTGATCTACATGGTCTGAAGAGAATCCGAGTCAAATTTGGTGAAGATTGGACCAATGGTCTTAAAGGGGTTTAAAAAAGAATGGTTTTAACAAAACCAAAATGGCGGATAGGAAGTTTGGCAGGTTATGACATAATTGGTATCTGCGCTGTTGGCACGACCCAAGAAATAATTTGAGACCAATTTCATCAAAATAAGCATATGCAGTCAATGGTTATTACCAAATTTGTAAGTTTCATTAATGATGACTGATGAATGTTTTATAACTCTTGACCCATGGGAGGCGTTGTCACCAAAATTTTATGGATGTGGTCAGTGTGCGGCGACAATGACAGACCTAAAATTTGGTGTCATTATCTTTAACTATCGCAGAGATACAGCCTCAGATGTAGCTTGGCATCATGCCATCACATTTGTCAGTGCTGTAAACAAAGAAACATAACACCCATCAACATAAATTTAATAACTTTTTGTCAGAAGATAAACAATGTAGGAGGAGTTAGAAAAAGTAGGTTTTAGACATTAAGTCTAGATGGTGGACAGGAAGTTTAGTTAATTAAGTTGTAAATGGTATTTATACTCCCAGGACAACCCAAGGAATCTATCAAGTTTCATAACAATAGGCAAAATTACTTAAAGTTATTAGCATTTTTAGAAATATTGTTATAACGTTTGACCAAAAGGTGGCAATGTGACAACTTTTTGAGCACATTCAAGGTCACAGTCCCGAAGACACATACCAACTTCCATAATTCGCCCATGCATCCGTAAAATATAGCAATTTGTGACATTATTCAAAATGGCTGACTTGGGAAAATCAGACATCATTTGACTCGGCATGATCTGCTGGATGTAAAGGAACCCATTTTTTTATTTTAGACCAAGTGTTGAGAGGTTATAGACAAAAAAAAGCCTTTTTTTTGTATCTCCAGTCCACTAGAAATGTCAAAAAGTGGTGGAAAAAGCATCAATTATACATTGAACATTCTTAAAAACATCCACGATAATATAAGCCATCTAGATATTGCCATTACGGAAGCTGAGTGTCGCCAGCACTGTGCTCATTTTCATAGAAAACCATATGTTTGAATTTTAAAGATTTGGTGCAAGGCATTGCAATGTTTCTCGTCAGGTATGTGACCCTATTTAGAGTTTGCCTGGATTAGGTGTTATACATTGCAATTTGTGACATAATTCAAAATGGCTGACTTGGGAAAATCAGACATCATTTGACTCGGCATGTCCGCTGGATGTAAAGAGATCAATGTTTTGAATTTTGGACTAAGGGTTGAGAGGTTATAATCTCGGACCACTAGGGGCAGTGCACCAAAACACTGCACCTCACTTCAGACCATGGCTGTGATAACACACACCAAGTTTGCTGTGAATACGTCAATGCGTTATGGAGATATTGCCTAAAGTAAATTTTCGCAAGCTCTACTGTAAATAGACTAAAAATGTCTTGTTTCAGATCTGTGCTTAATGCATTGCTATGCTACTGTCAATAAACAGTAGACATTTATGGTCACAAAATAAAATAAAAAAAATTCTTACCTGACTGCATGTTTACACTGCTTTTAAAAAAAAAATCTTTTTTATCTAAACATCAGTAGTTCACTTAAACTGTTTATAATGAGCAATGGGTCTGTTCCTTATGCAAATCTATCATATGACTAAAGAATATTTAGAATGTTCTATAGTCGTAGCAATGCTATTATAATACTTGATGTTATTATGCTGTTTTTGTTATTTTGGATGTCGACAGCCTCAGTCTTCATTTACTTTATACTGAAAAGAATGGACAAGCTATTCTGTTCAACCTTTTGTGTTCAGCAGAAGACAGTGACTGAGGTTTGGAACAAGATGAATGTGAGTAAATTAACTTTCGCTTTAATTTTCTTTAACATGAGTTCAAATCATCTGTCTTAATCGTGCCCCAGAGTGCATTAATTCAATGTGTTAAATTGTTTCCTGAAAATAGATATGTGGCTTAGGTAAGTTTATAAATTCACCAAAAACTGTTTTATATGGTGATTTTATAACCACAGGGATTACCCCTAAAAAAGCATGGTTTTTACTATATTTGAAACAGTCTTTAATATTAATAATGTAAAAGTCTGTCAATTAGCCCAATGATGAAACTAACTGGTCAAAGGTAAGCCTTTTCTAGTACTTCTTAAAAGAATTCTGTTATTTATTAGAATTTAATTATATTTGTTTTTCAGCTCTGAATTTACTCTGACTCCAAATTTAAGTGACCGTCAAATTTAGACTGTATCTCTAATTTTAAGAATGGGCCACAATCATCATTTATGATTCAAATTAGAGTTTTGATTTATATCTGATCCCATACTCTTCAGTTATACGTTCATTAGGGACCAAGGGAAGCTTGGAGTTCCACATCCTGGGATTGCCTTTCTTCTCACCAAGGTTATTATAATAAACAAAAATGAATGAAAAAGCATAAACTAAAATTGAAAAACACTTTAATTATCTGAAATTTTTCAGATCATGGTGATGTTTTAACTGACTGAAATTATGATTGCTGACTACATCATTTTGGTATGTTGAGCCTTAACATGCGAGGATTGTCACAAAAGATCTGGTTCGCGTTAAAGATCTGAACTTCCCATCACTACTGTGTATTTAACCACAGAAACAGCCTTGCACACATATTTAATGTAAGACTGCTGATGAATACATGCATGAATACATGTTTCAAAAAATGTATGGTTGAGTTTTTACTATACAATATTTAATCTGATTATTTTGAATCTTAAAACTAACTAATTTTTGTCAGGGTACTGCCACTCTGGTCTTGTAAATTCTTGTTTTGGTGGCAGAGTCCGGACACTAGCTCTGTTTTGTCTTGTCCTGTAGTGCTCGGCTCGAGTTTTCTTGGGTCGAGCACTTGTTTTGTCATTGTCTGGGTGCGCGTCATCAAAGGTGCGCGCGGACCGTGCGCGCTCCCGCTTGACGCGGGCGCGCGGGGTCTGCGCGTCCTTGGGACGCGCGCTCTTGTACTCGTGTTTGTGGTGTTTCGTCAGCATCGCGCTGTTTCATTCTCAGCGTCTCTGTCTTGTTGGTTTCGGTTTTGGTTGGCGCTGAGATGAAACATGTGCGTTGCATTTATGTGAGCGCACGGTAAGGTGTTCACTTATCGTGTGCTCGTGTCTTGCGTCTGTTGTCAAAGCACGTGGCTCTGTGTTTACATGGGTCGCGTGCTTTTGTTGTGTGCTTTGTGTCTTGTCATACAAACACGCGGTTAATGAGTTCTCTCATTGGCTGCGTGTTCTAGTCTTGTTTAATGTGAGCACCTGGCTTGTGTTGTCTCCTTGTGTCAGGTGCTCTCCCGTCTATTGTCTAGTCCCACCCTCCTTGTTAACCCATTATTAGTTAATTATGTTCATCTGTTGTGTATTAATTTAACCCTGCTTATATTCTCCTGATGTCTGCTGTCCTGTGCCAGTTCGTTGTCGATATTTCCCTGTCCTGTCGTGTCCAGCACTACCTTGTCCAGCCAACCCAGTCTAGTTTGCTTTTGCTTTATTATTCAGTGTTTTCCCCCTCGGGGTGGTTTTTGTTGTTCTTTTGTTTTATTTTACTAAATAAATATTAATTTACTCTGCATTTGGGTCCTCGCCCCTTTTTCTCCCCTACGAACCGTGACAATTTTCTTATTTAGAAAAAAACTAAAACTACTACTGAAACTAATAAAAACTAAACTAAAACTAATTAATTTGCAAAAATTAAAACTAATTAAAGCTAGTAAATCTGCATGTAAAACTAACTAAAACTAATGAAAAATCAAAATCTATTATAACCTTGCTTCTTACGGACATTATCTCGACATTCTGAAGTTAGAGGATGTAGCGTTAACTAATACTCAAATAGTCTTGTTGCCTCCTGCTCTCTCATTCT
Source organism: Danio aesculapii (assembly GCF_903798145.1). Classification (NCBI taxonomy): domain Eukaryota; kingdom Metazoa; phylum Chordata; class Actinopteri; order Cypriniformes; family Danionidae; genus Danio; species Danio aesculapii. Next base: position 37,423,844 of record NC_079447.1, on the reverse strand, counting down.
AAAAGAGTAGTTAATTTAGTCATTTTAATATAACTTGCTAATATCAGTAATTTAATGATTAAATGGTCTTCATGCTGCTGTGCCAAACTGCTCTGTACAGTCAAGTGCGCCTTAACAATCTAAAAAAATCGGTAACACTTTATAATAACTACACCCTATAAATCATTTATTAAGCATTAGCATCTAGTGAATTCATTATTTGTTAAGCATTAACTCTACATTAATAAATGTTAGTAAGCAGTTTATAACTGCAGCTACAAATGCTGTATTCTTGACTTATAAGCACCTATATAATGTGCTTAATAATTGTACTTTCATACTTAGTTAATGATTTATTTTTCATTACTAAATTAAGTATTGCATTATTTACAAACCAGTTGTATTTAAGAGTAGTTGAGGGTTTTTAGGATAATTCAGAATGAGTTAGTAAATGATTAATAAACTATTGAAATCAACGTTTATATGTCTTATTATTCAGGCATATACTAATAGTTAACTAATATGTTAATAAATGCTTTATTAACTCAACTTCATGCAGTTTTGTGACCTAATCTAAAGTAAGGACTATTTATGCTTTATAAACCCCTTATAAATGACAAATAAAGGCTCAGAATCAAATGAACAATCATCTTTACAATCTTTTCTAAAAAATAAAATTGTAAACTGTAAAGTTTAAACATTGACAAATAACAGGAGGGTCAAAATACGGCATAAAACAACAACAACAATATAATAATTTAACAATATAATAAGATGCAATGTTTAAACTCTACAGTTATTTTATTTTAGATAAGGTTGCAAAGATTTATTTTTCATTTGAAGTTTATTTGTGTATCTTTAAATGAAAATGAATGAATAATGTCATTTTTCCTGTTTAGAATTTAACTGAGCCTTTATTTGTCATTAATAAGGGCTTTATAAAGCATGAATAGTCCTCACTTTAGATTAGGTCACAAAACTAGATGAAGTTGAGTTAATAAAGCATTTATTAACATATTAGTTAACTATTAGTATATGCCTGAATAAATAAGACATATAAACGTTGATTTCAATAGTTTAATAATCATTTACTAACTCATTCTGAATGATCCTAAAAACCCTCAACTACTCTTAAATACAACTGGTCTGTAAATAATGCAACACTTAATTTAGTAATGAAAAATAAATCATTAGCAAAGTATGAAAGTACAAGTATTAAGCACATTATAAATATGTTTGTAAGTCAAGAATACAGCATTTGTAGCTGCAGTTATAAACTGCTTACTAACGCTTATTAATGTAGAGTTAATGCTTAACAGATAATGAATTCACTATTTGCTAATGCTTAATAAATGATTTATAGTGTGTAGTTATTATAAAGTGTTACCAAAAAATCATGTCACAACATAATGGTAGCGCAGACTGCACTTAATCTACTAAATATAAAAAATTTCAGGAGAATTCAGAATGAATCTAAACTTAACATTTTATTTTCCAGGTGAAAGTGTATCATGCCAATTATAGAATCAAATAATAAAAAGCCTTTACCACTGCCCCTTGTTTTGTACATTCACATGAAGTGGTAGGGCTGTCACAATTATCTTTAGCTTGAATGTGTAGGACTAACGGGAAGGACTAGATAGCCCTTGAAACAGAGATTCCCCTTCGGATGGGGAACTCCAATGCTATGTGGAAACTTCCACTATGGGGATTTCGTCAGAATCCAATCATCTGAAAGAGTATAAAAACGGGCCAATGAAATGCCAATGAGTTGGCAGCGTCAGCGTGCACAGCTGGCGTCAATGACAATCAGTCATCCTATAAAGACGCAGCCAGTGCCATGCTCGACATCCTTTCGCTTTCAGAGCCTTTCACGAAGCTTCTGAGAGAGTCTTTGAGGGTATCTCCAACCTGTGTCTACAGAGAGAGATCGAGAAGCAGCTTCTCCCGGTCCAGAGCGCGTATACGCAGTGGCAGATGGTCGAGCTGGGTATTTCTCCCTTGCCTGGCGTCCTTTGGGTCCGGTCCTCCAAGAGCGGTTTGTATATAGGAAAAAAGCTTTCCTAAAAGAGCAACACGGTCGTGCAGCGCGTCTTTTTCAAGACGTCACTCCGACCGTGCGTTTCTGGATGCGGTGGTTTCCTATCCCCGGATGATGGGCACGAGCACAGCGTTTCATGTCTGGGGGTCCAGCATGTTAATGCGGTGCTCGCGGGCAGTGCATGCCATCACTGATGTCATGTCTGTTGAGCAGTTAAGATCGCGGCTCGCTCTTGCAAAAGAGCCACCCACCCCAGTTGTCCCCCGCACTGCGGTTGGCACTCGGGCAGATCTGAGGGTTTCAGTGAGAGTAAATCCGCCGCCCCCGGGCCGTGGACCTCTCGCTCCTCCACGCGCTCCATCCAAGCTTCAGGTGAAGAGAAGCGCTCCGTCCTTGGATGGTCGCTCTCTCACCTGATGACACCAGGGGTCAGATGTCCATCGCTGCATCGGAGGATGGGCTGTCATTGTCTGATGAGGATGCGAGCCCGCTCGCTCCCTCCCTCCGGGGTGGAGAGCGCGGCGTTAGCATCTAAAAAGCAGACGTGATGGCCGTGCTTTCTCGGGCTGCTTCGGCCGTGGGTCTGGTGATGGTTTATCCCCCAGCCCCGCGGCCGGACCGACTAGATGGGTGTATGTGGAGGATATAAGGAGGCAAGACCTTCAAAGCCTCCCGTCCCCTTCTTCCCGGAAGTGCACAGTAAACTCACGCTGTCCTGAGGGCACTTTTTTCTGCCCGATCTGCGTGCGCTTCCATCCTCACCATCCTTGGAGGTTGGGCTGTCAAGGTCTGACGAGGATTCGAACCCGCTCACTCCCTCTGGGACTTTGAGCGCGGCGTCGAATCCAGAAGCAGACTTTGCGGCTGTGCTTCCCCAGGCTGCTTCGGCCGTGGCTCTGGAGATGGTTTATCCCCCAGCTCCGCGGCCGGACCGATTAGAGGGGTGTGATGTGGAGGATGAAGGCGAGACCTTCTAAGCCTCCCCCTCCCCTTCTTCCTGGATGGGCACAGTAGGCTCACGCAGTGTGCTGCGTGCGCCTTCCCCCTCACCATGCACGCTATGGCCACCTACCAGCGCTACCAAGCGCAGGCGCTGGCCCGGCTCCGCGAGGATGGTTCTGACCCAGGACTGAGCATGCGCTCCGCACCGCAACCGACTATGCTCTTACAAAAAAAAAAAAAGTCGGCTGTGTGTGCCCTGGGAAGGACGATGATCACATATGTGATCCAGGAATGCCACCTCAGGCTAAACCTGGTGATGTGCGTGACGTTGACAAAGTTCGCTTTCTTAACTCACCCATATCCCAGGCTGGCCTGTTCGGCGACACTGGCGGTGAATTCGCCCAGGAATTCACGCCGGTGATAGAGCAGTCGGAGGCGATGGGCGAGGTCTCTATCGGCGGGATTGTATGACCGCTCCCCCCCGCCGAGCCATCCACATCCACTGCTTTTTCGCCGAGGACGCCCGCCCGCAGCTTTGCTTCGCCGCCCCCGCCTGCGCCTCCGGCCACGCGGCTGCGCCGAGCATCGCGCCGGCAACCAGCGTCCCCCGCCCAGGGCGCCGCTAAGTTCGGTAAAACGGACCGCGAAGCATCCCTGAGGCGGGCCATCTGGGGAGGAGGGAATTTGCTCTTTCCCCGCTGGAGGGCGGGGCACGTTATTTAAAGGCGTAAAAAAAAAAAAAAAAACGCCATCAAAATCCTCAGTGAAAGAACACTTTTCCCCTCCTCCGGATGTGACAGCCCGAACACTGCCAGTCTGGGACGCTATGCCTTCCAGCTCGCAGGATCGGTGCATTTCGCCAATGGCTCATGGAGCACAAGAGAACGGTCTCCTTTCTCTCCACTCCCAGCCCCTCTCCTGGAGTTTGAGTGCGAGACGAGAACATCTCCTCTCCTGCTCTCCTGTGGGACCCCAGCGCTCCCCGGATGAGCCCACTCACTCCACGCTGCCCCGCCGCTGGCACGTCAGCGATCGTGCGGGTGGGACCATTTGCGGGGGCTCTGCCTGCCTGGTTAGCGCGGGCCAGCCCATCGCAATGGCTCATCCATACGACCAGACTCGGCTATGCGATTCAGTTCGCGAAACGGCGTCCCAGGTTCACGGGCGACCAGGGTCAGTCCTGCGTCCGCCCCTGTCTTGCGAGAGGAGATTGCTGTCCTCCTGGCGAAGGATGCAATCGAGCCGGCCCTCCAGCCGAGATGGAGCGCGGGTTTTACAGCCCGCACTTCATCGTGCCCCCAAAAAAAAAAAAAAAAAAAAAAAGCGGTGGGCTATGGCTAATCCTATATCTGCACATTTTGAACCGCTGCCTTCACAGGCTGTGCTTCCGAATGCTTACGCAGATGCGCATCACGCGATGCGTTCGTCCTCAGGATTGGTTTGCAGCAATAGATCTGAAGGACGCGTATTTTCATATCTCCACACTTCCACGCCACCGGCAGTTTCTGCGGTTTGCGTTTGAAGGTCGAGCGTGGCAATACAAGGTCCTCCCCTTCGGGCTCTCTCTGTCTCCGCGAGTTTTCACCAAGCTCGCGGGGGGTGCCCTCGCGCCCCTTCGGCTCGCCGGCATCCGCACGCTCAATTATTTCGATGACTGGCTGATTTTTAGCCCACTCTCGGGAGCAATTGATTATGCACAGAGACAAGGTGCTCCGGCACCTCCGCCCGTTGGGGTTTCAGGTCAACCGAGAAAAGAGCAAGCTCGCCCCCGTGCAGAGCATCTCCTTTCTCGGGTTGGAGCTGGACTCGATCACTATGGAGGCGCGCCTCTCACGAGAGCGCGCCGAGGTAATGCTGAACTGTCTGAGAGAGTTCGACAGGAAAAAAAGTGGTTCCCCTGAAATTATTTCAGAGGCTCCTGGGGCATATGGCATCCGTAGCCGCGGCCACGCCGCTCGGATTACTCCATATGAGACCACTACAGCATTGGCTTCACGATCGGGTCCCCAGACGCGCATGGCACGCGGGCCCACACCGAGTGACTGTCACTGCGCTGTGTCACCGCACCCGCACCCCCTGGAAAGGACCCCTCCTTCCTACAGGCCAGTGTGCCCCTAGGTCAGGCGTCCAGGCAGGCTGTCGTTTCGGCAGATGCCTCCAGTATGGGGTGGGGGGGCCGTGTGTAGCGGGCATGCTGCTGCGGACCTGTGGAGGGGAACCCAGCTGCATTGGCATATCAACTGCCTAGAGCTGTTGGCAGTGTTTCTCGCTCTGCGCCGCTTTTTACCGGTGCTGAGGGGGCAACACGTGCTGGTCAGGATGGACAGCATGGCCGCGGTAGCGTATTCCATCCGGATGGGGGGTATACGCTCCCGCTGCATGTCTCAGCTCGCTCGCCGTCTGCTCCTCTGGAGTCATACGCGGCTGAAGTCGCTGCTTGCTATTCACACCCCGGATGGGCTCAACCGTGCAGCCAACAGGCTCTCACGGCAGCTCCTTCCCCGGGAGAATGGCGACTCCACCCCGAGTCATGCGTAAGTATGCACTCCCCCCAGTGAGCCTACTCGCGCAGTTTCTGTGCAAGGTCAGGGAGGACGAGGGGCAGGTCTTGCTAGTTGCGCCCCTGGCCCAACCGGACCTGGATATCAGAACTCTCCCTCCTCGCGACACCCCCCCTGGCGAGTCCCTTTGAGAGAGGACCTACTCTCTCAGGGACAGGGCACCATCTGGCACCCTCGCTTAGTTCTGTGGAACCTCCACGTGGGGTCCATAAGACGCGACGAGGAAGACTTAGGTAACCTACCGGTGGCGGTGGTTAATACCATCACTCAGGCTAGTGCACCCTCTACGAGGCATGCCTACGCCCTGGAGTGGAGTCTATTCACTGAGTGGTGCGCTTCTCGCCGAGAAGACCCCCGATCTTGCCAGATCAGTGTTGTGCTTTCTTTCCTTCAGGACAGGTGGAGCGAAGGCTGTCGCGCTCCACACTGAGGGTTTACGTGGCCACCATCTCCGCTCATCATGGTGCGTGGATGGCGGCACCGTGGGGAGGCATAACCTCATCATCCAGCTCCTCAGAGGTGCTAGGCGGATGTTTCCACCCCGCCCCCCTCTCATACCCTCTTGAGATCTCGCGGTAGTGCTACGAGCCTACGTGGGGATCCCTTCGAACCACTCGACTCAGTATCCTTGAGATTTCTGTCCTTGAAGACAGCTCTGCTGGTCGTGTTGGCATCGGTTAAGAGGGTTAGGTACCTGGAGGCATTTTCGGTCAGTGACTCGTGCCTAGAATTCGGGCCGGCCTACTCTCACGTTGTCCTGAGACCCCGGCCCGGCTATGTGCCCAAGGTTCCTACCACGCCGTTTAAGAATCAGGTAGTGAGCCTGCAAGCGCTGCCCGCGGAGGAGGCAGACCCAGCCCTTTCATTGTTGTGTCCTGTTCGCGCTTTGCGAATACATGTGGACCACACTCAGAGCCTTAGATCCTCTGACCAGCTCTTTGTCCATTACAGTGGTCGGCAGATGGGAAGTGCCGTATCTAAACAGAGGTTGGCCCACGGGATAGTGGATGCCATCTCCCTCGCCTTTGGGCCAGGGTGAGCCGTGTCCCCCGGGGGTGAGAGCGCACTCCACTACGGAGCATCGCATCCTCCTGGGCGTTAGCACGCGGCGCCTCTCTGACAGACATTTGTAGAGCTACGGGTTGGGTGACACCCAATACATTTGCAAGGTTACAATCTGCGAGTGGAGCCGGTTTCCTCAAGGGCATTAGGCAACCCTTGGTGATTGAGGAAACGATTCGGTTGAGGTGTCGAAACACGCTTGCTGCGCCACTCTCCCTAACCCGGAGATACGTGCGCTTTTTCAGCTTTGTCAGTTTAGTTCCCCATTTCTTTGGCGAACCCTGCAGAGTTCCTCCGAGGCCCCCAGCACCTGACTCAGCGGAGGAGTCAGGTGTTGGCCCGTTACGTTGTCGGCATGCCCGCTGGTCAGCCCGCGTTCTGGGTATAGGTGCCTGCTATGTGTGATCCCCGCTGGCGATCCCATACGTTCACTCAGCCACGGTATAGTCCCCCCTTCTAGGGCAGGCTCGTGTCTTCCCTCCCCGCTAACCATCCTTATGCAAGGACTCCCCATCTCTGGGCTAGTCCATAGGTTGTCACCAGGTCTCCCCTCTGGGTAACAGGTGAGCTCCGCAGCGTCCTCCCTATCGGGACTGAACGCTTTCCCAACGTACTGTCGTATCAAAACCTATTTTACTGGGTTATTGCGACTCCCCGAAAAACATAACTGTTCTGAACAGGTAAGTGAGGGCCAGGGGACACGTTGGAAGACTGTGTCTCGGGGCGTTGTAGGTGCGCTCGCTCTACTGCGTGGCACACCCTTCGCCAGGGACGCAGTAAGGTTCTTTCGTTGTGGCGTTTTCCATAGATTTCCCCATAGTGGAAGTTTCCACATAGCATTGGAGTTCCCCATCCGAAGGGGAACGCTACGGTTACTAAAGTAACCCTTCATTCCCCGAGGGGGGGAACGGAAATGCTATGTTCCTTCGCCACAACGATTGTCCCTTAGCTGTTGAGCGTGAAAGTCTCTTCAGCTAGAAAAGGATGTCGAGCATGGCACTGGCTGCGTCTTTATAGCATGACTGATTGTCATTGACGCCAGCTGTGCACGCTGACGCTGCCAACTCATTGGCATTTCATTGGCCCGTTTTTATACTCTTTCAGATGATTGGATTCTGACGAAATCCCCATAGTGGAAGTTTCCACATAGCATTTCCGTTCCCCCCCTCGGGGAACGAAGGGTTACTTTAGTAACCGTAGCGTTTTCCAGGACCACACTCGGAACCAATGGGTACAAAAATTTCAGGGAATACACCAGCTAAAACGGCAGCATGACTGCACACAGAAGTAAAGAGATGCACAAATTAGTATTTTTTGTCATTATAACAAATTTTATCAACAAACAAGCATGTTTTAATACATTCATAATGGTTTTCGTGTTTTATGGTCACACATATTTGCTATCTATAATCCCTAATAATAACTTACTCTTACAGTGTCTGGCATAATGTTAATGTTGGCCACGATGTAAATGCACAATACAGTTATAAGCTTATTGCCACCTTATATCGTTATGATAACATGATATCATTGCCTTCTGTGACTTCCTGAAGATAAATACAAAAAAAAAAAAAAAAAACGCAACTGCAGACAGCAGTCACCATCGTAAATCTCAAATGAAGTAAGAAATCCTGATGACATATGATGATGTATGCAGGTAATGTAGTGCTGTCCCATTTCTTAGGGGTAAAATTTGAAGCCCTTCCCCTTTACACTCTGTTTCAAGAGCCAAGGGGTAAGGGTAGGGGTAAAAAATAGATTTGGGATTGGGTCATACTGCACACTCAGAAATAAAGGTGCAACATCTGTCACTGGTATAGCACCTTTTTAAAAAGGTACACTTTTGTACCATAGAGGTGGACATTAGTACTTTTAGGTTACTGTAAGGGATGCCTTTGTACTTATGGGGTATTAAAATGTACCTTTAGGGACTTGTCAGGAACAAAAAAAAAAACAAAAAAAACTAAGCAGTCTACATGTGTCTGTTGCTCCATTACAAACAAATCTGGCAAATTTCACAATATACATATTAAACTAACAAAAGATGCATTTAAATAGACCTTTTGCCACTTCAGAGTAGTGCTGAGTAAATGTATTACCCAATAATGACAGGATGTGATCAGATGAGCACTGTAATGCTTGTTTCACACTCACATAATGGCTTTGCCTTAGAAATTTGAAAATATGTGTCCCACATACATAGTGTTTAAAACAAGCTTAGAGAAACGTAAAAAGAGAGAAGAAAAAAAGCCTTTCTTGTAATCTCACTAGAAAACGTTTTGGCCAAACGTAGTCTAAAGCGCAAATGAATGGTTTAGTGTCCAACATAACAATCTCTGTTTTGTTTGTTTTCTTTCGACAGGATTTTACACTCACGAGATTTACTTAAGAATGAGGTAACAATGGCTGTCTGAGGCTCAAAGTATGTCATTTCCATGTATTGTACTGGATTATTCAATGATATCCAAATTTTCATTGTATGGCACCTTTTAAAGGCAGCAGTTGTTGGTTTTATCTGTGAGAACACAAGCAGCATTTTAGGCTCTTGTTGTCCAATTTTTAAACGAGACTCTATTAAACGCAGAGACAGTCGACAGCAATTAAGGTGCTTAGAGAAAAGCATTTACTCAATCGTCTCTTTCTGTTGCAGTCAGTTTCTCTGGCCCAGGTAATTTCGTACCAGTCTTATGGAATGAAAACAGGTTGCCTCTGCAATTGTGTGTCAGTCTAATAATGGAATGTCGTAAGTCACAAGGGACAGGCTCATTTTTACAAAGCAACAGAGAAAGTCCATTACCCTCTGTGTTGCCTACCTTATGGTGCCTTTTATTTCTTAATTGAAACTCTTGGCTGTGTTATAGTGTGGACAGAAACACAGAGAACAGGGGCTGTAGAGGATGGGAGAGGCAGCAGACAGCCAGATCCAGAAGCCCTCTCTTCTTTGCCACCTTCGGCAAAGACGGGTCTAAATATATCTACAAGCTTCAATGAGCATGATCTTTCCAGTGAGGACACCATCACCGTCCTCACTCACCACAGCTGTGAGGGAACTAATAACCACCATTGACACCAGTACAAAGTCAAATCATTTGCAGATTGTCAAATTGTTAATATGAACGATGGATCAATCTTTGATGAGTGAAGACAATGATGTGATGACCTCATTGCTTGTAAGAGAGACCAAATTGAGCTGAAAGATACATTGTGTAACAGCAACAGCTGCTCAGTGGAGCAAGTAATAAAAGGGTTGTTCCATGAAATGGGTCGATTAGCAATTTTGATACAGGTATTTAGGATTTTACTGTTAAAAATTGCATTTGATGTTTGAAGATAAATCAATACAAATTAATAAATGCTGGACATATTTGTGAAAATCGCTAATGGCATAGTGCACACAAAAAAAAATTATTTACAGGATTTTTTTTCACCCTTGGCCCATTGAAGATGTTAGGCATGAGTAGGCCTGCAAGAAATCTGCATGCACAGAAATCTGCAGATTAGCCCATCATTGACTCTATATATTTACTTGTGTAAATGTGTGCAAATTTACAATTATTCAGTTTTTAAATTAATTTCAGTAATTATACTGACTAATATGAAAGTGTTCATTAGATTTATTTACAATACAGTTTGTAAAGTAATATTGTCTGTCTTTTAGAAGACTTGCTTTGTGGATCTAATTAAATTTGCATTGTAAAAATTAAATAAAAGTTTAAAAGCTATTATTTTTTTATTTCATATAATAAGGTTTTAGTTCTGCATAAATAATTCCGCATAAATCCACTGATTTTAACAAAATTCTCCACAGAAATAGCAAAAAATGTCCGCAGATTCTGTCTGGCTCTAGGCATGAGGTTACAAGAGTAAGGATGCATGTTTTTGGAAAAAATGGTTCTTACCTATGAGGGCGCACTTACATTAGGTATAGTTGCCTTGAACCATGCCAAAGTGCGATTGTCCACCATCCCCTCTCCTCCTCGGCCTGTACTCACATTGCATTTTTACTTACCGGACCTGAGCACGCTTACATCATCGATGTTCTCGCTCAGCACAGTGGAGATTGCTTTAGTTATATCATTTTGTATTATTTTTAGTCGTTTGGGATGCAGTGACATGCAGTTAAACATTTTGCTGAACAGATCCATAACTTTTGACGCTCATAAATAAACATAAATGTCCTGGTGCTGCAGGTATTAGGAGGTTTCCTGAAGTGCAGAGAGGGGTTTGCATCTTTAAAAACTATGTCAGTTTGCGTTTATTGAACAGTGAGAATGATAAATAAATCCATATGAAACAGTCCTCTAAAAGTGATTTTGCATCTTCGATTTTGGGCTCAGGTGCGCTTTGCACTCACACTACAAGCATACCGTGCCAAAGCCCAAGTAAACCGCACTCTGGCACACCTCTTCCAACTGGGCGGGCAACTGAACCGCACCTGAGCCCAATTTAGAGCACTCACACTTCTCAAACGAATCAGGAAATGCGCATGGGCACAGTTCAGATAGCATAGTGTGCCCTTAATCTCCAGAATGCAGAAACTGCTCTAAATTATGCTATCTGAATGCACTGTCATGCATACCTCATCAAGTGCTCACTACGCTTGTGGGCATACCAAGAACTGCATGCCATGGCTTTGGAGTAAAGCTTATAATTTTGACTGTGTAAAAGCTCAAAATCTCAAAAGCACTTTTGCATTCAGCTCAGTCATATAAGTTATAATTTATAGTACAAGATTAATGTAAAGTTTACTCTGCACACTCAGGTAATTCCCTTAAACATTTTCTATCTTTATTAATGACTATTTTAGTTTCAAGTGGTATTTGTAAGGAATTGGATGTAAGCTGGGGGTGGCTAAGTAATAAGAAGATTGGCGGTTCAATCCTGGCTGGACCAGGAGGTCTTTCTGTCTGGAGATAGCATGGGTTTCCTTCGGGTGGTCATGCAATATAAACTAAATTGGCTGTAGTCTGTCAATGGGAGAGTGTGTGGGTGTGTGGGAGAATACAACCCTCAGTGCTGGGTTGAAGCAGGATGGGCATCCACAAGTAAAGCCAACTGTACCAGATTAATTGGCAGTTCATTCCATTGTTGCAACCCCTGAAAAAGAAGGGAATAAGCAGAAGGAAGGTCATCACAGTGGCACAGTGGGTAGGACGATCGCCTCACAGCAAGAAGGTCTCTGGTTCAAGCTCCAGCTGGGTCAGTTGGCATTTCTGTGTGGAGTTTTCATGTTCTCCCAGTGTTTGCGTGGGTTTCTTCAGGGTGCTCCGGTTTTCCCACATCCAAACACTTGTGCTGTAGGTGAATTGAATAGGCTAAATTGGCCATAGTGTATGTGTGTAAAACAGTGTGTTTGGATGTTTCCCAATGTTGGGTTGTGGCTGGAATGTCATCCGCTGCGTAAAACATATGCTGGATAAGTTGGCGGTCTATTCAGCTGTGCCAACTCCTGATTAATAAAGGGACTAAGCCAAAAAGAAAATAAATGAATGAATGAAGCAGAAGGAATGTGAGTGAGAGAGTGAGTAGATGCAGATTTTCAGAATCAATGCAGAATTGATTTCTCAGATGATGTTCAGTTATAGAACGATTGTTCAGCATCACAAGACATCAGTGTCACCAGAAGCCATGGGTGCACATGTTTGTACTGCTTCCATTTATTCCTCTAGTTCCTTTTGTGTTTGACTTATTTTTTCACTCAAGTTTGTTGCTGCTATTCATTTTAAGTGCAACTTCTCTCTGTGATTAATTAAATATCATAGTGTTTAAAGTGTAAGTGCAGTGACGATGTTTACAAAACATTGGGTTGATTTTTTTTCCCTGTCATGACAGAACTGACTAATTCATAAATCAGATTAATGTCTATTATGAATTCGCCTCAAGGTAGGAACATCATTTGGCTGTAATCTCTCAGAGACCCTTCAGCTTCCTGACAGGCTTCTGCTATTGTCTGAATTCCTGCCCGCACAAAACACTTCCAGTAAAAGGGTCTGTGAATATGATCCTGGCACATTTCATTCTGTGCCTCTGAGCCCTTTTGTTTTCCATTTCCTATTCCCACATTCTTTTCTGACAGCTTCTCAGCTGTAGGTTCAGATCCTTTTAAATCGTTGCTTCTTATTATATGCGTGTGACAAGCCCAACCATTCTATCTCAAAAATGTCAATTGTCTCTGACTGATTTTCATTTGAGATGTCAACTCCCAACACAGCATTGATTTCTAATGAGAGAGCTGAGTAAACACTGTTGTCTGTGGAAATACATACACTGATTATAAACTTCTCCATACTGAGACGGCTCACAGATATCTGTCCGGTCCCTAATGAAAAATATAGAGCGGCAGATTTGTTACTTCATTGGGCTAATTGAGTGTGACAGGCAAAGAGCAAGGAAGAGGGAGGGTGATAAAGCAGCACACAGAAGCTGCCAAAGGCCACACTGGCAGGACAAGCTCACCCCAGGTGCTCATGGGGGTTTCATAGGATGACTAGTGTTTGGATGAGCAGTGATGCTGCTGAGGCCAGCAGGCCATGGGAAGACGGGAGACTGGAGAGAAAGAAAGGCCAATGATCACTCAGATTTACAAGTCTTGGCGAGGCCACTGCTTGGGGCCCAGACCAATGGCAATGTGACTTAAGGAAGGCTAAACATTCAATTTCATTAACAGAGCAGACAGTTGGAATGGCATACACCCGGTTACTTAAACCATTCATTTTTTATTTTTACAATTTTGACTGTAATGTAATGATGTGTGTCTTTTGTGTGTCTTATTTGTTCACTGCACCTTTTATTGAACAGTTGTGTTCACATAGAGAGATCAATTTGTGTATAGAATGTATAAAGTATGAAGAGACCATATAATATAATATAAGATTTTCCTCATCATAAAAATATTGACAGTGTTTTGTTGTGAGTGTTGTCATACAATTACGCTTAACTGTCATTACCAATTAAAATACAGGTTTTTTGAAATGCTGATTTTTAGGTTCCTTATTAACTATTACAATTCTTTCAACATTAACTCATCCTCCAGTTGTTTCAAACCTGTTTAAATTTTCTCTGATGAACACAAAAGGAGATACACTGAAGAATGCTGTAAATCCTTTTAATACTATTGCTTTAATACATTTGGCAAAGACTTTGGAAAACAATTTATAGTCTATTCAGTGTACTCAATTTACAATTTTTCTCTGTGGCTTTGGTGCATTTCTCACAACGCTATTTACATTTGCACAACAGTTAATGCATTTCTCAAAACAATTAGTGATTTGTGCACATCATAGTAGCAGTTTCTCATTCCTTCCAACAAATTGCAAATGATTTTGGACATGCATCAATTGCTTTCATACAACTCTCTGCTGTTTTATAACATTATCATTTGCTTAAGTCATGTCAGTCAAAATTAACTAAACTTGTGAATGCTGAATAGTCATTCCATATAAAACTAATAGTCCTCCTTGCATTACTTGAGTCATTACATACAAAAACGTTGAACTAGTTGTCAAAATCTGTCATACAAATTTGATAAAAATCTTTAAAACTTTTTTCCTGAAAATGTCTTTTAAATTGAACAAATTATGAATAATTTACAGGTCTATGTATGTTGTAGGTTCTGTTTCAATATGTACTGCAATATTGTTTACAGTTGTGCACAGCTCTACCCAAAGGAAGTTTATGTTTGTTGTAAATAAACTTATTTATTCTTTTGCACAATGCTGTGAATAAATTAGAATTGCAAATATGCATATGAGTATATGCAGTAAAATGCGAAACATACATATTCAGTGTCTTGTACTCAGATACCTCACTAAATGCAGTGATGTCTAACTTTAATGTAGTTTTCAAATGGCTGTGCAAATAGTATATAGTCCTGTCTTGAGTATTTTCAGGAATAAACGTTTGGACTTTTTTGCATTGGAAAAATTGTACAGAGTAAACTGTCATAATGAAAACATGACAGAGCCATATGACTATATTGATCAAAAACAATTCCTTTTTTATCCTTTTTTATCTTGATGACACTGACACTTTCACTGACATGAATACTTGCTTTTGAGGAATGAGCTATCCATTTTGAGCAAGTGACACGCTTTTGCAGGTTATCAACTAGGTTTTGCAGTTTGTACTAATTGTTTTGAGAAATGCATTAACTGTTGTGCAAATGTAAATAGTGTTGTTAGAAATGCACCAAAGCCACTGAGAAATATTTCCTGGAATTTAACCCATGATTGTTACTATAATGCATATACTTTATTAAAGCCATATAAATCCCAAATGTTTATGTAGATGCATGTGTAAATCATGTTGATTTACAGATTCACAGCTATAAACATGCAAAAATACTTTCAGATATAAATTTCATTACTGTAAAACAACGTCAATACAGTAAGCACATTTGATTTAGCAGAATGCTGGTTTTGTTGTTGTTGGTTTAATAATGATTCTATTCTGTTAAATATGAATGTCATTGTTAAAGGATAGGATTCACTGTAGGGCAGCTCTCTCAGCAAGCCAAAGGCGACAGCAGCAAGGAACCCGAACTCCAATGGATGGAAAAGCAGAAAAAACCTTGGGAGAAATCAGGCTCATTTGCGGGACCAGTTTTCCTCTGGCCAAATAGATGAATGAAGAAGCAAAGCAGTTGCAGCAGTTTAGGCAACAAAGACTCAGTAGTCCCACCCGTCGCTTTGAGCACAATGAGTGTCCTTCTTAGGGATATGTGTGGAGGATTTGTCCCATTGCTGAGGTGTTTGCTAAGAACCAGTCTTGTGGGCAGGCCAGTCATCTCATTGATGCCCCCTCTGACCATAGTACTGTGATTGTGATTGTTCTCTGAGCAGGTCAATCATTTGGCAAACATAGCTGTTATTGCATTTTTCATTCATTCATTTTCCTTCGGCTTAGTCTCTTTATTCATCAGGGTTTGCCACAACGGAATGAACCGCCAACTTATCCAACATATGTTTTACACAGCGAATACCCTTCCAGCTGCAACCCAGTACTAAGAAACACCCATACACACTCATTCACACACATAGACTACGGCCAATTTAGTTTATTAAATTCACCTATACTACAAGTCTTTGGACTGTGCGGGAAACCAGAGAAGACCCACTCGAACACGGGGAGAACATGCAAACTCCACACAGAAATAGTTAATTATTATTATTATTATTAATAATTTGTAGGAGTAAAATTGTGATATCCTTATTGCAACAAAGAAATACTGAGAAAATCTCTGAGAAATCACATTTTATACCAGTCAGCCTTATAATCTTAAAATGTGAGCGAAATCCTCTGTTTTGTCATCACTTTAGATATTACACTAGAGAATCATTCAAATACTAGCTCTAAAGTGACGTAGGTGAAATTATCAACAGTTTCTGCTCTGCTGTTCTGATGTCAGCTGCAGATGTGAATAAATGGTGGTAAAAAGTAGTTCCTCATACAAAATGACTGTGTTTGATTTTTATTTTTATATACACGATTATGCCGTCGAACTGTTGTATAAACACAATATCACACTTGTAGCAGTGTGATACGACTGCATATGATCACTGGTGGGACACTAATGTAAGAATCAGCTCTTTAGTTTATATCCCATTTAAACTTTGGGGATTCGAATCTAAAGATTTGAACGCGATTCACATACAATTATTAAGCTTACACATAACCTCCATATTTGTCCAGCAAATAGAATGGTTAGTGTAAAGCAATCCTGTATTATATTATTACGTGGCCAGCAATAACAATATAAAAACAATTTCTAATTATTTAATGAGCGAGGTAGCCGCAATCCGAATCTGAGGCATTAACTTATAAAGCAGACAACACACCAACACGGATCTTAAAATGAAACAAAATTTTATTGCTACTCTATAACACAACGTACTAATCTACATAAAACAACAAATGCACGTACATACACACACACACACACACACACACACACACACACACACACACACACACACACACCTCCGGCGAGGTGATTTAACGCCCACAGCACGAGAAGATCGACGTTCGGGCAGTGACGACTGGCAAAGACGACCAGCAAAAGATGACAAAGAAATTTTCCGTGTTGAAAGTTTTATAGGCTTTGGTATAGGCTGGACCTACACAATGATTGTCCAATCAGAGAATCTGCAGGGTGGGATCACACCCCCATTCCCTCCTCTAGGAGGCCGGGTAGGCACATTGTGTGAGTGCCGCTTTGATAGAATAGTTGTTAAAATAAAGTATCATAACATGGACATTTGGCAACGCAGTTGCGCAGTAGGTAGTGCTGTCGGCTCACAGCAAGAAGGTCGCTGGTTCGAGCCTCGGCTGGGTCAGTTGGTGTTTCTGTGTGGAGTTTGCATGTTCTCCCTGCGTTCGCGTGGGTTTCCTTCGGGTCACACTGGACATTTCTCCCCATAGACTTCCATTTATATGCACGCGAATGCGTCAGGCCGGAAATGCAAGGTCATGCGTCAAGTTTCGCAGGTCGCTGCAGTGCAAAGTTCAAGCTTGGTGAAATCTGACCTGCGAAATTGCATCATGTGACTGCGTGAGACCAATCGAGGATCAAAACATGACCTCTCTGGACAGGAATTTAAAACATGGATTAATCGCTCGCTTTTTAAATGTCTACTCATCTTGTTTAATCCCGCCCCTTTTCGCCGCACGACAGAATTTTGCATTATCAAACTTAAGTGTGACCGCAGCATAAGGCAACGCCTTCCCCCTGCTGTTGACATCACCTGTTTCAAATAACATCATTAATTAACCAATTTACCTGACTACCAACCCTAAATTGCTCCAGTCCCAACTCTTTTTAAATATGTTGCAAGAACCAAAGTGTGTTTATTTTGGAAAAAAAAGAAACAAACAATAAAAATCATGAGGAATACATTACATAATGTTTGTTGTATTGTCTGCAATGTAATACAAGTCAAAGTTAATTTACAAATCCCTACTTTTTTTTTTTTTTGTGCTTTTCATACTTTTCCAACTTTTTCTGATTTAGTGTTATAATAGCAAGCTCAGCTGGTCTGTTTTTGTGAAAGTAAATGTACAGTTTAGCAGTCAAAAGGCTTAATTTATTTTTCATAATGCATTTAATTTCTATTAATTTCTTAAAGAATCTTAAATAATTGGTTAGAAGATTGCTTTTTCTAAGCCCCTCTCATCCAAGAGACTGTTCTGTTTGGTGCATTGGTGGTTGTGACTGATCTACCTCTTACAGCATGTTTTGGACACAAAAAAAGGTCATTACTACAGTATATCAGAATTTCAGCTCTAAATGCTTCATCAATCCTAAGAAATGGTTCCCACTGTAGGACATTAACAATAGAATTGATTTTACCAAATCAATTTGAGCTAAAATCTGATGATGCAACACTGAAAAAACTAGTTCAATCCAATTGGAGTAGGACATTTCTCAGTGCTAAGATTAGTAAATAATAACTAATCATGCACTTTTTTTGTTAAGCTTCTAAACATAATGGTCACTCAGATTTGTTTAAATCATTCATCATGCCAAAAACAGTTTTAAAAGGACCGTTCATGCTCATACAGCACAAACAAGATAACCAGAAGCCATAGGAAATAAAAAAGGAAATCAATGTCAGCTTCCAACATTCTTCAGTGTTCAACAACAAAAAAAAAACTTTTGCAAAGTGCAAAAAAATGGTAAATGACTTGGAACAAGAGGAGTGATTTGGAACCAGAGGAGTGTATTGAGTAAATGATGACAAGATTCACAATTTAGTGTGAACTAACCACTTATGCTCTCCTGGTCATTAAGTGAATATTGAAGATACATGCTGACACAATGTGAAATGCTAATTGTGCAAGTTCAGTCATTATAACAGAAACCTTTAACAGAAGCTTCTGGCCACTCTATCATACAGATGTGATTGGTGGATTGCTACACAGATGGTTGTCCTTCTGTAAGGTTCTCCTCTCTCCACAGAAGAATGCTGGTGCTCAGACAGAGTGACCATCGGGTTATTGATCACCTCCCTGACTAAGGCCCTACTTCCCCGATCACTCAGCTTAGATGGCTGGCCAGCTCTAGGAAGAGGTCAGATGGTTCCAAACATCTTCCACTTTCAGATCATGGAGGCCACTGTGCTCCTTGGAACTTTCAGAGCAGCAGACATTTTTCTGCAACCTTCCCCAGCCTTGTGTGACACAATCTTGCCTCAGAGGTCTACAGACAATTGCTTTGTCTTTATGCTTGGCTTGTGTGTTGACATGCACTGTCAACCCTGTGACCTAGACAGGCGTATGCCTTTTCAAATCATGCCAAATCAAATGAATTTAGCACAGGTGAAATCTAATAAAGCTGCATCTCAAGAATGATCAGTGGAAACAGAATGTACCTGAGATCAATTTAGAGCTTCACGGCAAAGGCTGTGAATACTTATGTACATGTGCTTTTTCAGGTTTTTTATTTGTAATAATTTTACAACAATCTAAAAAAATCTTTTTTCACATTGTTATTATGGGCTATTGTGTGTAGAATTTTGTGGAAATAAATGAATTTAATAAATTTTGCAATGAGGCTGTAACATAGAAAAGTGGAAAAAGTGAAGCACTATGAACACTTTTCTTATTGCGAAAACATGGTAAAAGCCTTTGTGTTTAGCTGAAAATTAGTTAGATATAGATATTTTTTGGGATTCTATGGACCTCCTTTATCTTGTATTTTGAGCCAATTTCATCTGCAGTATTTGGTTGTCTTTGAGCCAACAGTGACATTTAGTCGAAAATAAATTTTTTATAACATTAAATCTGCAAACCTTGTATTTACAATCAGCTATATTACCCACTTCATGAAAGATAATATTTGAAAAAGCACTTTAAGCCAAAACAGGCTGAAGGTCTGTGCCGAGAGTGGTGGATGTGGCTGGGAAAGCTTCTAAAAGCAATTACAATTTAGAAAGAGAGAGAGGGAAAAACATAGTGTTACAGGTACAGTGTATACAATTACAGAATATAGGCTTGACTAACAAATGCTACTACGCCTTACTCTGCTTTCTCTTTCTACCTTCTTTTCGTTCATTTCGTTTAATATTTGTTTTCCATTTTCTCATGCCATTTACTAAAATATACAGTTGCATTTCTTTTTCTAGAAGAATGAGGCTTACCCAAATTAGCCACTCTGGTGCACGGCTGGGCACCATGGGATGGGTGTGTGGCTATTTAAATAATGTCAGGGCCTGCAGAGGGAAGGAGGGAGCAGACAAGCAGACTAATAACCAGATTTCAGCAACATGGCATTCTCACTCTGTCTTTCTCTCCCTCTCTCTGAAGAAAATTATTTCTTGGACTAAAAATACCCATATCCCTGCCAAAAATACTTTCATCTGCAAGCACCAAAGACGTTCTAATTCATTAAGAGCTCCCCTACTGAATGAACCTCAAGCAAAAAGAGAACAAATAAATTAGGCATTGAGCATTAATTAGGAAAAAGAATAGCCTCACTCACGTTAACACAAAGCATGTCACATGTTTCCAGCATATTATTTGAGAACGTCTATATCGCACATTGCGGAACTCTTGTTTTGCCTGGGGCGCCGCTCTCACAGATCATGTAACTAATGCCTAAGGACTCTTTTACCAATGGTGTCGCAAAAATGTCATCACACTGTTTTTGTTGGGAATAATATAGCCAATTAGTGTGAACACTGACCTAAGAAGACAAAAAAGGTCTCGTTTTGAATGGGGTTCATTCAGGAGAACAATATTTTATAGAAGTGAATAGCTTTTCAAATGTGGGCCAGTGCAACAGCTATGATTTTAAAAAAAGAGGCTATTTTAAATAAGCTTGTGTAGGGAAATAATTAATATTCAGCCTTGGAGCTTTATATTTAGGATTTACACTCAGTCAAGTAGGACCTATGGTCTGTTTTCTATGGGAAAGAACATAAAGCCTGAGATACAGCTTCTTTTGAAACAAAGCAAGCGCTATAAAACGGTGTAAATTATTAAAGGGAAAGTCTGAATTTGAACTCCCACTGAAAAGTGTGCTGACTTACTGTTTTGGGATTCTCTCTCTCTCTCTCTCTCTCTCTCCCTTGAATCGGATCTGAGATATTTTTCCGACATAATTCATCGGGAGGGCGGGGGTGTTATACATGCAGAGCACCATTTTCAAATAATTCTAATTGGACTATTTTTAACACACTGTTTCGAGTCCATATAGCTTCCTGAATGTTTGTTGGGTGTTTATGTTAACGAAGGCACAAGTTCAACAACATCAGCTATCAGTGCTTATCAGTGTCATCAGTACAGCATTGTGACATCCAGATATGCAAGGGCATTCTCATCAAGAGCGCAAAACAAACACAGCCATTTTAATGACAGAGCTGTATTTCTAAACTGTAAAGAAGAATATTGCATTTGACCATTTTATCAAGCCAACCATCTACTAATCTTTGGCCACTGAGGCAGACTGTATGAGATAGACTTTGCTTCAGTGAACATGGAGGAAAAAAACCCTCTTAAACAAAAAGAAAACCAGACCTCAAGATGCACTAAATAATTTTATTGGTATTTCTTGGTTTGAATCAATAGGTATTAGGGGGTTCAAGAAAAAATCTTTAAGTCATTATACCTACAGTAGCCCAAAACATTGATAAGCAGAAGGGGTTCATCCGTTAATGTTGTATATGCCAAATTCTGGCCCTATAGCGACATATGTGTGCTCTTCTTCTACTTATCTGCTTCCAGGTTTGACATGTTTTAAAGATGCTCTTCTCCAATGTTTCAACAGGTAATTTGAGTTACTGTTGCCTTTCTATCTACCTACACCAGTTTGGCCAATTCCTGCATCAATGAGACATGTTTCCTTTTTATTTAACAATTTTTTATAGATCATTCTTTGTAAATTCCATGATTGAGTGTAAAAACCCTAGTAAATCATTGGTTTTTAAACATCCTTCTTCCCCACTCAGGTGCCCTGTTTGAACATCAGCAGATCAGCTTGACCAGGACTACATGCCAAATTGCTGTCAAGTGATTGGCTGGTTAGTTAGATTTAACATGTTGAACCGGTGTGCCTAATAGGGTGGGTGAGATTTTGCCATGTAGGATGCAATCCTGGATTAACATCTATGTTGATCCTGAGACATCATTCCTGTTCAAAAATGTGATCCATAATCACTATTCCTAAACCTAACTTTACAATATTCCAAAGATTAGAGGGCATTAACAGTTAGATAACAATGATGTAGACAACCCAGGCTCATTCTGATTACATACCCCTATATCAGTTTCTGGAGAGAGCAAAATATGTCCCAGGAGGTAGGTTTTTTTTTTTTGTTTGTTTTTTTTTTGTTTTAACGAATCCGCCAGAGGCCGCTGAGTATGCTTTTTCAGATCCAAAATTTCTCTCGCGGGTGCCATTCATGCCTGCTCTTCTTACGTAAATACACCAGAGGCTGCTGTTGACTAACTCATTGACTAACTGACCAGCCGTCCCCCTTCCCTACACTCAACCAACAGTAATTTGAAAAACACCCATTGACCAGCCCACCCACTTCCCTAAACACTTTCCTTTCACAATGTTTTTAAAAGCAATCCAGAAAAATAAAAGCCCCCTGATTCTTACCACGTTTTCAGATTTTACCACATTCTCACCCTGTTATTTATTTGTTTATTTTATTTTATCATGTTTTTTTCTTAACTGCTTTCTGGAACCGTTTTTCACCAGACTCAAACCCAGTTGTCACGGTCAACTCCCCTCTGCATCTCAAGTCTGCCGATGTACATGTCAAGCTACCGGACAAACTGGTAATAGTGGAAAAGCCCTCCACATGGAAAAGGAACAGAACATACCACCCTGTAGCGTACAATTAAAAGACAAAATGTACTTCTGGATACATAATTCGCGATCTCCATAAATGTTTATAGGGCTACGTTTTCAGAAACAGCCTATGTTGGATGTAGAAGCACATAGCAATAACTGTAAGCCTAATCTTAAGTCTAGTAACTTAGGTAAGCTGTACACTTATCCATTAAATCTGATAGGAAATAGATGTTGATCCAGGAACATGCTTGTGGTGGGGAGAGCGTGGCTGAACACCCGAAAGGGGGAGAGAGAGAGTGGAGACACCGGCGGCTGGTCAGTAGCCCAATCAGAAATAATTAATAACACCTGTTTTCTCTAGTGATTGGGTCGGAGAGACGCCTTAAGGGAGCGAGAGAGACCAGTCGGGAGAGAGAGAGAGCGAAGCAACAACCACCGTGAGGAGTTGTTGTTGATGCCCGGAAAAGAAATAAAAATAAAGAAATATTGTTACTACCTTACGCCGACCCTGTCTTCTTCTTCCCTCACAAAGAACCGTACAACAGTGGTGCCGAAACCCGGGAAGAAGAAGAGATCTCGCTGCCAAGATGACCACTCCGTCCACCAGTCCATTTGCGGAAGTGATCCAGGCGCTCGCGGTCCTCCACCGTGAACAGCACCAGGAACTCCTGGATGTCCGGGCTGAGCAGGAAGAGCGATTTAAAGTCCTGGTGGAGGCCCAGCGCGAGGACCGTGAGCTCGTCCGGAGTCTGCTGGACCGGGAGATCCAGCCCGCCGTAACATCAGCCACCCACCCTCCCATAACACTACACAAGATGGGGCCCACAGATGACCCGGAAGTCTTTCTCGACTTATTCGAGAAGATGGCTAAAGCGTGTGGGTGGCAGCGGGCCAATTGGCCGGTACGAGTCATCCCGCTGCTGTCGGGCGAAGCCCAGACCGCCGCACAGCAGCTACCGGCCGAGGATCTCCTGGACTATGCTCACCTGAAGCGAGCCATACTTCAGCGGGCCGGCCGCAATCCGGAGGAACAACGCCAGCGCTTCCGGTCGCTGAAGCTGGAAGAAAGCGGCCGGCCCTTCGTATTTGCCCAGCAGCTCCGTGACGCCTGCCGCAGATGGCTGGTACAGGATGACCGGACCATCGCCCAGGTCGTGGATGCCGTGGTACTGGAGCAGTTCATAGCCCGCCTTCCTTCCCGAACATCGGAATGGGTCCAGTGCCACCGGCCAGACGATCTGGACACGGCCATCCAGCTGGCGGAGGATCACCTGGTAGCGAGGTCCAGGGTCGGCGAAATAACCTCTCTCTCTCTCTCTCCCCCTGTCCCATCTCTGTCTCTCTCTCCTCCCACTCCCAGGCCCAGATCGCGGGGACCGCCCATCCCGGCGCCCAGGAGGCGAACCCCAGGCCCGGACCCTCAGCGCTTCACGCCTCGCTGGGGCGCTTATCGGGATCGGGAGGGGGACGCCCGAACTATGGGCGGGTTTCAGGCCCCGACAGGTCTCTCTCCGGCCCAATCGGTTGGTCCTGCTGGCCCCGGGGGTGTAACGGGAAGGTCTGGGCCGGCGTGTTGGCATTGCGGGGGGGAGGATCATGCCCCAGAGAACTGCTCCGTAATGGAGGTGGGGGCATTGATCCGCCTGCCCGACGCGCCAGCCGTCGCCCCCGGTCGCAATGGGCTGTATCAAATACCAGTGAGTATTAAGGGGGATACCTATCAGGCCTTGGTGGATTCAGGCTGTAACCAAACCTCCATCCACCAATGCTTGGTGCAACGCTCGGCATTGGATAAGAGCCGCACGGTGCAGGTAAGGTGTGTGCACGGACAGGTAAGACACTATCCGCTAACGGCTATGAAAATTCAATTCAGGGGGAAAAAGCATAATGTGGAGGTAGCGGTTAATCCACACCTCAAACACCCGCTAATCCTGGGGACGAATTGGCCTGATTTTAACAAATTACTGGAAATCTTAAGCGCGGGTGTGTCTTGGAAAAATAAAGCGCCGAATAGGGGGCGGGTCGCTCAGCTGGGGGAATCCCAAGTGATGACGTCACGCGCTGACTCAGGGGCAGGGCCGGGAATTTCCCGGTGGAAAGACTTTCCCCTGGAGCAGTCGCGTGACGACACGCTGAGACATGCACTGGAAAGAGTGCAGGTCATTGATGGGAGAATCCTCCAGCCTGATCGACCCCTGTCCTATCCGTATTTTAAGATTATTAATGACAGGGTGTATCGAGTGACCCAAGACACTCAAACAAAGGAAGATACAACCCAATTATTAGTACCAAAGAGCCGCCGGGAAATGCTTTTCCAGGCGGCTCACTCGAATCCCATGGCCGGACATTTAGGTCAAGCGGCCACTCTAAATCGCCTCATGACCCGATTCTTTTGGCCGGGCATTCACGGGGATGTTAGCAGATGGTGCGCTGCATGCCGTGAATGTCAACTGGTGAACCCATCGGCCACATCAAAAGCGCCATTGCGCCCTTTACCAATCATGGAGATCCCCTTCGAGAGAATTGGTATGGATCTCATCGGGCCATTAGAGCGATCCGCACGCGGGCACCGCTTTGCATTAGTCCTAGTGGATTATGCAACGCGATACCCGGAAGCAGTAGCGCTCCGGAACATCTCAGCAAAGAGTGTTGCGGAAGCTCTGTTTAGTCTGATCTCCCGAGTGGGGATCCCCAAGGAGATCCTCACTGATCAAGGCACCGCGTTCATGTCACGCACACTACGCGAACTTTACGGATTATTGGGCATTAAATCGATTCGCACCAGCGTCTATCACCCACAAACAGACGGGCTGGTGGAAAGGTTTAATCGCACGCTTAAATCAATGATCCGTAAATTCGTTCACGAGGACGCGAAAAATTGGGATAAGTGGTTGGAGCCCTTATTATTTGCTGTGCGGGAGGTTCCCCAAGCCTCCACGGGGTTTTCCCCCTTCGAGCTTCTCTACGGCAGACAGCCCCGTGGGGTTTTGGATGTTGTTAGAGAGGTTTGGGAGGACGAGCCTTCACAAAGCAAAAACGAAATTCAATATATCCTGGACCTACGAGCAAAACTCCACACACTGGGGCGGCTCTCTACGGAGAATTTGCTCAAGGCCCAGGAGGAACAACGCAGGCGATATGATAAGGGCACTAAACTACGAAAATTCACAAAGGGAGATAAAGTCCTTGTACTGCTGCCTTCTTCCAGTTCCAAATTACTCGCCAAGTGGCAAGGGCCGTTTGTGGTCACACGACGAGTTGGCGATCTTGATTATGAGGTGGTGCGAACGGACAGGAGGGGAGCACGTCAAATTTATCATATTAATTTATTAAAACTGTGGAGGGAGCCGGAGGAGGTGATGCTGGCGGCACTTGTTACCAGCGAGGATGACCTGGGACCGGAGAGTGTTAGCCGGAATGGGGCAAACACCCTGGTCGCCGGGGGTGACCATCTTTCGCCCGCTCAGCTCACCGATGTCCGGCGCCTCCAAATTGAATTTGCAGACGTGTTCTCCACCCTACCCGGGCGCACTAACTTAATTCAGCACCACATCGAGACCGAACCGGGCGTGGTCGTAAGGACCCGACCGTATCGCTTGCCTGAACACAAAAAAAAGGTGGTTCAGGATGAATTAAGAAAAATGCTGGAAATGGGTGTAGTAGAAGAATCCCGCAGTGACTGGGCCAGCCCGATCGTTTTGGTACCCAAAACAGATGGGTCGGTCCGGTTTTGTGTGGATTATCGCAAATTAAATGCTGTGTCGAAATTCGACGCGTATCCAATGCCGCGGGTTGACGAATTGCTCGACCGGTTAGGCGCTGCTCGCTATTATTCGACATTGGATCTGACAAAAGGCTATTGGCAGATACCCCTAACTCCTTTATCCCGTGAAAAAACGGCCTTCACGACGCCGTTTGGTTTACACCAATTTGTGACGCTTCCGTTCGGGTTGTTCGGGGCACCGGCCACGTTCCAGCGCCTGATGGACAAAATACTGGCCCGTCACTCGGCATATGCCGCTGCCTATCTGGATGATATAATCATATACAGTAATGATTGGCAGCGGCATATGCAACATGTGCGGGCGGTGTTAACGGCGCTGAGGCGGGCCGGGCTTACGGCCAACCCGAGGAAGTGCGCGGTTGGGCGTGTGGAGGTGAGGTATCTGGGCTTCCACTTGGGCCATGGGCAGGTGCAGCCCCAAATTGATAAAACTGCAGCAATTGCAACTTGTCCAAGACCCAAGACCAAAAAGGAGGTAAGACAGTTTTTGGGTCTGGCGGGATATTACAGACGGTTTATACCAAATTATTCGGACCTCGTCAGCCCCCTGACTGATCTTACTAAAAAGGGGGAACCAGATACTGTCCAATGGTCGGAGCAGTGCCAACAGGCCTTCACCGAGGTTAAGGCTGCACTTTGCGGGGGGACGCTATTGCACGCTCCTAACTTTGCTCTCCCCTTTCTTTTACAAACAGATGCATCTGAACGGGGTCTGGGGGCGGTTCTCTCCCAGGAGGTTGAGGGTGAGGAGCGCCCGGTGCTGTACATCAGCCGGAAACTGTCCAACCGGGAGGCTAGGTACAGCACCATAGAAAGGGAGTGTTTGGCGATACGGTGGGCGGTCCTCACCCTCCGGTATTATCTCCTGGGGCGAGAATTCGTCCTCTGTTCGGACCATGCTCCCCTCCAGTGGCTCCACCGCATGAAGGATACCAACGCGCGGATCACCCGTTGGGATCTCGCTTTACAACCATTTAAATTCAAGGTGGTCCACAGGCCGGGCGCGCAGATGGTCGTGGCTGACTTCCTCTCCCGGGCGGGAGGGGGGGGGGGAGGGGGGCCGCAGGCCGGACGGCTGCCCGGCCTGAGACGGGCGGTGGGGGTATGTGGTGGGGAGAGCGTGGCTGAACACCCGAAAGGGGGAGAGAGAGAGTGGAGACACCGGCGGCTGGTCAGTAGCCCAATCAGAAATAATTAATAACACCTGTTTTCTCTAGTGATTGGGTCGGAGAGACGCCTTAAGGGAGCGAGAGAGACCAGTCGGGAGAGAGAGAGAGCGAAGCAACAACCACCGTGAGGAGTTGTTGTTGATGCCCGGAAAAGAAATAAAAATAAAGAAATATTGTTACTACCTTACGCCGACCCTGTCTTCTTCTTCCCTCACAAAGAACCGTACAACAATGCTCTACTTGGTAAAATCAACCATCCAGTCAAACAAACAATCTCATTGAGCTACATATTGTGTATTGTAAAATATGATACAATAATTACACCTACAATAATTACCACATAAATGGATAAAATTTAAATTAAGTAAATACTATAGTGTTGTTAAAGGTAACTTATTTTACTCCTTTTTCATGATTTAAGATAAGACTTTTGTGTCTTCAGAATGTGCTTGTAAAGTTTCAGCTCAAAATACAAATCAGATTATGTATTACAGTATACCTTTCTGAATATGGGAATTTTGAGGTCTGAGGACACTGAATCTCCCTCTATTGCTATTGTTTCCTTCTCCTGCAGCGTCTCACGTTAGATAAACAGCACAGTGACAGACATGTAGGAAGCTGATCTCCCGCTTATGGGAAATATTACAGTAAGAATTTTCCCAATGGCTATTTGATGCACTTGTGGTTTCTTCAAGCCTTTGTGCAACAATGAGTCACACACAATGTTTTTACAAAGTATGTGCGCACACACACACATTTAACTTTGCACTGTTTTTGCAAGACAAATGTGACAGGATACACATTAATATACATTGCTGTACGGATATCCATTGTGTTAATCTACAACATAAACCTAATTTAACATCCATAAACCAGGATTGAGGTGTCTTCTTTTATAACTGTACTGACGTGGCTGTGGTGATGAATTATATAGCGATTTTACATAGTCTTTTCTTTATTGCAAACATGCACTGTTTTAAAAATATTTTAAACTAGCAAAACTCATTCTTGCGCTTCAGCTGATCTCAGAGACCTCTTTTAATCCCAATTGTGCAAGTACTGTTTTGTGGATATGGTTATACATGTTACTATAGAGACATGTTAATTTGTGGCAGTCAATCAATTTGGTGCAAGGAAAATAGCACTCCTACATCACATTGCGGTGGGCCTCAAAATTGCAGGGATTTGGATCCTATTTTAACATCAGGAAATAAAAAAAAGAGACTTAATGTGTTTATCATTCATTCATTCATTTTGTTTTTGGCTTAGTCCCTTTATTAATCAGGGGTCGCCACCAATTATCCAGTATGTTTTATGCAGCGGATAGGGCATCCGCTGCATAAAACATACTGGATAATTGGTGGCCACAACCCAACACTGGGAAATACTTATACACTCCTGCTTTCACACACATACATTATGGCCAATTTAGCTTATGTAATTCACCTACAGAATTGTGCATGTCTTTGGACTGTGTGGGAAACCAGAGCACCTGGAGGAAACCCACGCGAACACAGGGAAAACATGCAACCTCCACACAAAAATGCCAACTGACACAGCTGGGGCTTGAACCAGCAAGCTTGTTGCTGTGAGGCGATTGTGCTACCCACTGCGCCACCGTGATGCCCCCTTTTGTGTTAATTTCACTAAAATATGAATGTGGAAACATTATACTTACACACAATGTCCACACAGCTTCCAAAAGTTGATTTTGCTTCATAGGTGCCCTTTATATAGTGCTTTTACAATGTAGATTGTGTCAAAGCAGCTTAACAGACGTTCTAGTGAACTGAAACTATCAGTCTAGATTACAGAGTTGAAATTTAGTTTAGTTCAGTTCAGTGTGGTCCCTTTCTGCTAGAACTCCAAACACTGAGGAGCCAATCCATCGATGCACAGTTCCACAAATCCCAAACCAAGCAAGCCAGTGGTGACAGTGGCAATGAACAAAACTTCACCAATTGACAAACGTGAAGAAAAAACCAAGAGAGAAACCAGGCTCAGTTGGGCACGACCATTTCTCCTCTAGCCAGACAACTGGTGCAGAGCTGCACTCTAGGTGCCGGAGGCTGGAGAATGCTGCACATCTGGACAGCTGCAGGTGTGAGTAGGTCACCGGCGGGTTTAAAGGCTATTACGTAATACATTAGTATTTGCAACTTTGTTAATGAATGCTACAGCAAACTATAACTGTCACTTATGAGAGGGACAACGGGGTTTAAGTTACAAATGCAGCTTTATTAAAGAATGCAACAACCTTTTGTCTCTCACTTATTACTAAGGTTAGTTAAATTAACGTAATGTCATATAAATCTAGAATACACATGCTTTAATGTATAAATAATCAGTTTTAACTTATTATTTGATTAATAATTTTAAGATGCCTATGTCATATAGAAGTTTATTCATGTATTCAAGTGTGATTTGATTTCATGTATTCAGAGTGTTTTGTGTATAACATTTACTGTAAATACTTAATTTGTCTTCCTGACACAGTAATGTTAATTCAGCCAGTTTGTGACAAAGATTCTAGCATTTATGTACAAATGGTTAAGGTTTCATGTTGCTTTTTGTTTGTTTTTTTATTTATTTATTTATTTATTGTGATGTGAGTTGATTTAAGTATCTATACAGTGTGTACTATTTTATTCAACATGTTTATGAATCATTTTGTGATTTAAAGTGTCTTACTGACTCTAACATACAAATATGTATATGTAATAAAAGACCACAAAGAGGACCTTGAAGCAGCAACTAACTCTTGTCTCTCTCACTTATTACTAAGACTACTGCTTACAGTCTTCCCGACTGCCAGGGACCTGTAACAGATATTTGGGGGCTCATCCGGGATCAGCGCTACTCTGAAGACGCCTGGTCCAGTGAATTTGAACCTAGGGACAACTAAGCACATTCATCAGAAACGGAGCAGCGTGTGTGTGAGAGGCTAAGGAGAGCAGGTGACCAGCATCATTTTGACCAAGAGCATCACTACACAACCAGATCTACCTGAAAGTGCATCATGTCCGAAGAAGACAAAAAGAGACTTATCTGGAACATCAAGAAGAAAATCTACACTTTGAACACAGGTGAACTCTTCCAGTTGGCAAAAGACATTCACCCAGCATCAGATGGCGACGTTATGCAATTGAAGGATGGTGATGAAGAGAGCTACATTAATTATATTGTCACTTACATGCAGAGTTGTGAATTATCTAGGCTACCTGACCAAGGGATTAATTTGTTAATGAATTTAAATGAATGTATTGATGACATTGCAGAGCAACGAGCTATTAGGAGTGAAAAGGTTACTTATCCATCCATTGCACCTCATATCACAGATACATCAGAGGATGAGTACCAGAGATTATTGTCAAATTATGAGGAGTTAGGTAGAAAACTTTTAGCAAGTAGAACTAAACCTACCACACTACCTACACCCAGTGTCACGTCACACACACATACAAACAATAATAATCCTGTATATTCTAGCATTCCAAGGCAGTAATTTAGTGCATAACTCTGCACCTGACACCATGGTCTCCATCAGAGACATTGCAATGTTGCAGCATCGAGAATTCAAGATCAATGGGGGACAAATATTAGACAGTGTGTCTGACATAAGATTTAGCAACCTGTGCAAACAAATAGATGAAGGCATTAAAGAAGGCTACACTGAAAACAAAATAATCTCATCTCATCTAGGTGAAAGCAGCAGTATTGAACTTTTTCAGGAACTTATGACTGCCAGGCAACATGACCATGAAACACCACAGCAGTTCCTTTACCCCATGATCAGCCTAAAACAGAAGATACTGTTCTGCTCTAGACAAGTAAATTCAGACATCAGATATGATGACCACACAGTTCAGAGTGTGTTTATCCATACTGTTTCACAAGGCATCGTCCAAAAGCACAGTTAAGACCTTTCCTCTCAGATTCCAATGTTTCTGATGAAACTCTACTAAGGCATGTTATAAGAATTACAAGTAATGAAAGTGAGAGACAACACCGGCTGGGTCAGTCTGCTCGCCATAAAGTGGTACATGCACATAGCGCACAGTTTGAGTATGACAGTAGGGCTAAAGAAATGGTGAGAGTTGATAAGATAAACAACAGATAAGACCATTCAGCAACTGAAAGTACAAATAGAAGCTTTAACTACTGTAGTGGACTCCTTGAAACGGTCTGAGACACCAAAGATTCCTAACTCATGGCATGAGTATAGTGAGTCACAACCTCAAAGACATCAGCAACCACCCCAACAGCCCATTTTCAACTTTCAGAATCCGATACCATTCCAACCATCTACCATGCCACTGTACAATCCAAATACACAGGTGCACTCTCAGATCCAGTATCAATTACAACATCAATACAGGTCAAAACCCCAAACACAGTTCTCTTCAAGTAGACGTCCTCTTCAAAGACAGTTACAGTCAAGATGACATGAATGCACAGATAAAAATGTGACCATTTGCAGCCATTGTTTTATATGTGGTGCAGAGGGGCACAGAGCGAGAAGCTGCCTTTTGAAGTCAAGAAATCAGGGAAACGGGCAACGATCACTGAACTGGGACAACCAGTAATCAATGTAAATTATCCGTCCCAGTATGAAATGCAACAAGATCCTTCAACTTTATCAAAACAAATATACAACATCACTTCCCCATACTTACCAAACCAGCCCAATCAAAAAAGAGTTGCTCGGCTTGTAGGAGAAAAGTGTCTGTTGAATACACAATGAACGGTTATCCTGTCACTGTTTTATTAAACAAAGGAGCCCAGGTCTGCATAATGGATTATAACTGGAAAGAAATTTACTTACCTCACATAAAGCTTCGCCCACTCACAGAGATTTCTGACTCACAGGAACTGGAGATCAGAGATGTAAAAAAAGACCTGATAGCCTTTCATGGTTGGGTGGAAATCACTCTTAACCTTTTAGGGAATGAAGATCCTAGACTGGCTATACATGTTCCCTTTTTGGTAAGCAGGATTGGCTTAGAATGACCCATTCTAGGATTTAATGTTGTACAAGAGATTATAAAAGGTGGTGAAAATCAAACTCATGCCCTGTTCACCCTAGCCAACCTCCTCAGCACAGCAATGGAAATTGAAGAAGACAAAGCCAACGCTCTTATAAGTCTCATTCAACACAAGGAAACTTTAAATGAGCTAGATTTGGACACGCAGGTCTCAATAAATGTTGGACCCCAAGATGTTGTTATCCAGTCTGATTGTGTCACTTATGTTAAATGTCGTGTTCCAGACAACTTCGATGTCACTAGTCCAATGGTTCTGTTTGAACCTGCCATGGAGAGTCCACAGCTGGACCAGTTGATTGTTGGTGAAGGACTTCAAATACCTGTTGCCAATCAAACCATGCATTGCATTACACTGCAACGAAAGACAAAACTAGGAAGCATTCAGACAGTCAGAAAAGTAATTGAAACTGAACAAACAGATTTTCAACCTTTGTCTGTAGAAATAAACAGTTTGGACACTCAAGCTGGTATCAAAGATGAAGGAATAAAACCTACCACACTTTGGCATCCTCCCGTAGATCTTAGCCACCTCAGTAAAGAACAACAAGAGCAAGTAAAAGAAGTGCTTTATAAAGAGTTAGCAGCATTTGCATGCAGCATTTGCCATCCATGATGACATTGGATGCATTCCTAGTCTACAGATGGCAGTTACATTAAAGGATGACATACCTGTGCAAAGAACTTATGCCTCTGTACCGAAACCACTCTACCAGGAAGTTAAGGAGTACATTCAAGACTTGCTGGCTAGGGGTTGGATTGTTAAGTCCAAATCATCATAGTCTGCTCCTGTGGTATGTGTAAGAAAGAAAGACGGTTCACTAAGACTTTGCATTGACTATTGTTCACTTAATAACAAGACAGTACCAGACAGACACCCTCTACCTTATATACAAGACATAACAGACACTTTAGAGGGCTACAGCTGGTTTTCTATCCTTGATCAAGGAAAGACATACCATCAAGGGTTTATGGCTGAGGGATCCAGACACTTGACTGCTTTCATTACACCATGGGGGTTAAAAAAAAGTGAATTCTTTAAAAGAGAGGTTCGCTATGTGGGACGACTTGTTTCTGGTGAAGGTGTCCGCATTGACCCCAAGGACCTCAATGCTATTTTGTCACTGAGAGAAAAGTCACCACGCACCACTGAAGAGGTACGAAGATTGCTGGGATTCTTAAATTATTACAGAACATACATACAGGATTTCTCTGGAATTGCTAAACCCATCTATGATCTCCTAAAAGTAAAGAGCAATAATGCACATGGAGCGATGGAAAGGATCAGCAAAACTAAAGGCAAAAGTAACCAGCTTCCTTCTAAAACACCAGTAATCTGGACGGAAGAACACAAGAACATTCTGGGATCACTGATTGACAATCTAACCCATCCCCCTGTCCTGGCTTATCCTGATTTCAATTCTCCTTTCACTCTCCATACTGATGCATCTAACAAAGGTTTAGGCGCGGTCCTCTATCAATGGCAGAACGAAAAGTTAAGAGTCATCGCTTATGGATCTAGAACTCTTACCCCAGCAGAGAAAAATTACAATCTTCACTCTGACAAGCTTGAATTTCTAACTTTGAAGTGGGCTGTATGTGAGAAATTCCGTGATTACTTGTTTTATGCACCCCACTTCATGGTATATACCGATAATAATCCCTTGACCTATGTGACGAGCACTGCTAAGCTAAATGCTGTCAGTCATCATTGGGTGGGAGAACTGTTCGATTTCCACTTTGACATCAAGTACCGACCAGGAAAGGAAAATATAGATGCTGACACACTCTCTCGTTGTCCTTTGGATATAGAACAGTATATGGCCTCATGTTCAAAGGAAATGTCACTTGATGCAGTTCGTGCAACCTGGGAAGGGAGCCAAGTAGCAAAGAAAAGGGATGTAGCTTGGATAGCTACTCTCATTACAGCTCAAAACTATGACATTACAAATACATGCTCAGAATTTTCACACCATGGTTCTCTATCAGCAATAAATCACAGTGAGTTACAGAGAGCAGAGAAAGAAGATCCTGCTATGAGGGAAATAATTAAACTTAAAGAAAGCAATCAAAGTCTCACGAGCAAAGTCAGAAGAGGACTGCATGGCCCAGCAAAGAAATTACTACATGAGTGGAAAAAAACTGCACATTGACAATGGCTTGTTGTTTCGCAAAACCATTAATCAGAAACAACTGGTCTTACCTGCTGAATTCAAGAAGATGGTGTTCAAGCATCTTCATGATTATATGGGTCACGTGGGCACAGAAAGAGTTATACATCTGGCAAGAGAGAGATTTTATTGGCCACATATGAAAGTTGACATTGAAAATTATGTCACAAGAAGATGTCCAAATATTAAGCAAAAGAAGCCTGTTACTCATGAGAGGGCCCCAATGGAAAGCATCAAGACTACTTTTCCTCTTGAACTTGTCTCCATAGATTATCTCCACTTAGTGGGTTTGAGCATATACTGGTTGTTGTTGACCACTTTATCAGATATGCTCAAGCTTATGCAATCAAGAACAATTCTGGAAGAACAGCAGCTGAAAAGATATGCAATGACTTTATTCCACAATTTGGATATCCAAATAAGTTGCATCACGATCAAGGAAGGGAGTTTGAGAATGAACTGTTCAAGACCTTGAGTAGACTGTCTGGAGTGGGACATTCAGGGACCACCCCCTATCATCCCCGAGGCAACCCTACTGAGCGATTCAATAGGACTCTTCCACAAATGCTGAGAACACTTCGGGAAAACGAAAAGAAGAAGTGGAAAGAACATCTAGCAAGTGTTGTCCATGCTTATAACTGCACCAAACATGAGGCAACTGGATTTTCACCCTTCTACTTACTGTTTGGTCGATCTCCTCGTTTGCCAGTAGATCTACTGTTTGGACTAAACTTGGTAGAAACGGATAAGTCTCCGACAGGATATGCTGACAGATGGGCAACTCGAATAAAGGAGGCATACAGAATTGCAGGAGAAAACAGCAAACTGTCAAGTGAAAAAGGAAAAAAATATTATGACCTTCAGTTAAAGGGAATCACTCTGCATCCTGGAGATCATGAACATGATGAGAAAAGGTGGACCAGAAAAACTCAAGTCTTACTGGGAGAAACAAATATACATCATCAAAGAACAACTAAATGACTGCCCTGTTTACAGAGTTAGTGCAGAAAATTATTCATCAAAAGTTCGTACTCTTCATAGAAATCTGTTACACCTTGTAAATGACTTACCTGTTGACTTACCTGAGTTGTCACCTGTATCAAAGATGCCACCTGCAGCAGAAAAGTGGAAGAACAAAATGACGAGAAAGTCAAAATCTAAAACAGAAAGTGACACTTCATTTAACAGTGATACGACTAACTCTGAAGATGAAAATTCATACCACTGGATAAGGATGCCAGAAAATACACCGATAAGAGCTCTAAATCTACAACCCATGGGACCAAACAAGACAAGAGAATTCACACACCCAAGTATTAGAGGACCTGTAAGAGAAACAAGAAAAAGCCAGCAAAATGAGCATCCAAAAGGAACACAAACAGAATACTTACCTGTAGATAAGGAACCATTCATACCACAGAGCATCGATAAGGAATATGTACCTGCAGAAACACAAGCCAATTGTTAGGGAAGCAGATGGACAAACAGGGTGAGTAAATGAAGAGTGATGTTTATTGTGACAGCAGAGCCACACAAGCATAACAATAATCAGTGAATGGAGTTTGGATGGAGCTGATAGTCCTTCTTTGGAGCAGGATGGCTGACAGACACTGAGGGAGACCGAATGCACACACCAGAGAGCTTGAGGGGAAGACAGACTGACGAAATACAACTCTGACAGGACACCGGGAATGCTGGACAGACTGGAAGGAAACAGAGATCAGGTAAGTACAAGAGATGAGTTTCAATGACAGCGAATACCAGGAGGTACTCTCTATGAGTCCGCTTCGTATGAACGAGTCCGGACACTGAGTGATGTGAGGTGTGTGCTTTTGTAGTGTGCTAGAGTGATTGGGTGCAGCTGTGCGTGATTAGAACTCAGGTGAAGATGCTCGTTGCGTGATACTGGTGGAAATGCCTGGCCAATGCGTGACATTACCCCCCTCCCCAGGGGGGTAATGTCACGCTCCTGAGGGCCTAAACCTCCGGCGCCGTGGTGGTCTACCTTGTCCACGAGGTGCCGGGAACTCGGGGTGATTGGAGTGGAACTCCTCCATAAGTGCGGGATCTAATATATCGGATCTGGGGACCCAAGACCTCTCCTCTGGTCCATATCCCTCCCAGTCGACGAGGTATTACAGATGACCACCACGACGCCGGGACCGTAGAATGTCCTTGACTAGGTAGATGGACCCTTCTTCCAAAATCAGTGGGGGAGGGGGTTCCTCTTTGTGGCCAGGCTCTGTGGAGGGAATCAGAGGGTCGTGAAAGGGTTTGAGGAGTGATACGTGGAATATGGGGTGGATTCTGTATTGCGGGGGTAACTGTAACTTGTACGTGACTGGGTTGACCTGTTCCAGGATGGTGAAGGGACCAACAAATCTGGGACTAAGTTTTCGGGAGGGCAGTCGCAAGCGGATGTCTCTGGTGGAGAGCCAGACTTTCTGCCCCGGAGTGTAGATGGGACCTGGAATCCTCCTTCTGTCGGACACCTCCTTTGCTCTGCGAACTGCCCTCTGGAGATGGTGATGTGCATCGTCCCAGACCCTCTCGCTCTCCCGGAACCAGTAATCCACTGCGGGGACATCAGAAGGTTCACCATCCCAGGAAAAGAGTGGAGGTTGAAATCCCCGAATGCACTGGAATGGCGTGAGTCCGGTGGTAGGTTGCCGCAGCGAATTCTGGGCGTATTCCGCCCAGCCCAGTAACTGGCTCGAGGAGTTTTGATGACCGTGACAGAAGGTCCTGAGGAACCGCCCCACTTTTTGAATTTTCCTCTCTGTCTGGCCGTTGGTCTGTGGGTGATAGCCAGACGAGAGGCTGACGGTCACACCTAGGAGTCTGAAGAAGGCTTTCCATAGTCTGGAGATGAATTGGGGTCCTCGGTCCGAGACAATATCTTCAGGTAGCCCAAAACATCGAAAGACATGGTTGAATAGGTTTTCAGCTGTCTCTAGGGCTGTGGGCAAACCCTTCAAAGGAATCAAACGACAGAATTTTGAGAATCGATCTACAATGACTAAAATGCAGGTATTACCTCCAGATGATGGGAGATCCGTCATGAAGTCAACTCCTAGGTGTGACCAGGGGCGGTTCGGGATGGGCAAGGGATGGAGTTTACCTGCAGGTAGATGGCGAGGACTCTTCGACATAGCGCATTCCCTACAGCCTTGGATGTATCTCCTCACATCCCTTGCCATATTCGGCCACCAAAAGCGTTCGGATAGCAGCGAGAGGGTGTTGTTGACCCCGGGATGCCCTGTGCCCAGAGATGTATGGCTGGAATGACTGAGATCTACCCGTTGGTTTTCAGGAATAAACCGTCGATTACGGGGGACAGCCCGGCGGAGTTCTGGATTCTGGAGTGGCGACGACTGTAGGAGCGGACCATGTGATGGGACAGACAGTAATTCGATCTGGTAGGATCTTGGCCGGGGTCTCGATGATTTCTTGCTGATCATGGATTCTGGAAAGTGCATCTGCTCGGATGTTCTTTGATCCTGGTCGGTATGATATAGAAAACTGAAATCTGGAAAAGAACAAGGACCACCAGGCCTGACAAGGACAGAGTCTTTTAGCATCTTTGAGGTATTGTAAGTTTTTGTGATCTGTGATCACCTGGAATGGATGTTTGGCCCCCTCCAACCAGTGTCGCCACTCCTCTAGGGCGAGCTTGATAGCAAGGAGTTCTCGGTTCCCGATGTCATAGTTCTTTTCCGCCGGGCTGAGCTTCCGGGAGAAATAGGCACATGGATGGAGTAGTGCGGGAGTACCGTGGGACTGAGACAGGATAGCTCCCACTCCAGTGGTCGATACATCTACTTCGACCACAAAAGGCAAGTCGGGATCGGGGTGAGTCAAGACTGGAGCTTGAGTGAAGGATTCTTTGAGGTTTTGGAAGGCTGCGGCGGCTTCGGGAGGCCAGGGTAGTGTTTTGGGTTTGTTCTTGAGCAGATTGGTAAGCGGAGCGGTGATGAGACTGTAATTGTGGATTAAGCGTCGATAGAAATTGGCAAATCCTAGGAATTCTTTTATGGTTTTGGGTTCTGGCCAGGAGATGACAGAAGTGACCTTCCCCTCGTCCATACGAACCCCTCTTTGATCGATGATGTACCCCAGGAATTGAACAGATGGTGAGTGGAATGAGCATTTTTCGGCTTTGAGGTTCAAACGATGTTTGCTGAGGGTTTTCAGGACCTCCGCAACGTGGTGGCGATGTTCGGCCTCACTCCGGGAGTAAATCAGGATATCATCTATGTAGACTATGACGAAGAGATGGAGGGACTCCCGGAGGACTTCGTGGATGAAGTTTTGGAATACGGAGGGGGCGTTGACCAGACCATAGGGCATGACCAGGTACTCGTAGTGCCCAGTAGGGGTCACAAACGCAGTCTTCCATTCGTCCCCCTCACGTATTCTTACCAGGTTATAGGCGCTGCGGAGGTCCAACTTGGTGAAAATTTTGGCGGATCTGAGTTGTTCCAGGGCCGCAGGGACGAGAGGAAGGGGATATCGGAACTTGACGGTTCCTTGATTCAGTTTTCTGTAGTCGATACATGGCCGTAACCCTCCATCCTTCTTAGCCATGAAGAAAAAACTTGAGGCAGCGGGTGACGTGGATGGGCGGATATACCCCTGACTCAGAGCCTCCTGAATGTACTCCTCCATGGCCTTAGTTTCCGGAAGGGACAACGGGTAGATCCTACCTCTGGGCATTGGAGCATCTGGAAGCAGGTCTATGGCGCAGTCCCATGGCCGATGTGGAGGTAGCTGGGAAGCTCTCTTGGGGCAAAATACGTCCTCGTATGAGGAGTAGATTTTCGGAATCTGGATAGATCGTTTCTCGACGGGGCTTTCGACTGACGTGACGTAGACTGTTAGGGGTCTCTGAATCTGTAAAGGTAGATCGGGAAAACAGCTGGATCTGCATTCTTCACCCCATCTCTTGATTTCTCCTGTGCCCCAAGAGAGGATGGGATCGTGCTTCACCAGCCACGGGCGCCCTAGGCTGATGTACATAGATGCACCCCCCAGAACCAGAAATTGAATCTCCTCTTTGTGGAGCAATCCCACTTGGAGATTGATAGGTTCACATTTACAATGGATACGTGCCTGGGAATGGATATCGTTGGTTATGGGTTGAATCTGGTAGACGTGCGTCGAAGCTCCGGTGTGGAGCTGCAGGTGGCGACAGAGGGCGTGTGAGATGAAATTTTCCAGCTGACCCGGAGTCGATAAGGGCCGTGACTGAAACAGAGACAGAATGGGTAGTTAACTGAACATTGGTGGTGAGGGGGTGTATTTTTTCAATGG
Organism: Danio aesculapii; assembly: GCF_903798145.1. NCBI lineage: Eukaryota > Metazoa > Chordata > Actinopteri > Cypriniformes > Danionidae > Danio > Danio aesculapii. The sequence continues at coordinate 37,383,981 of NC_079447.1, read as the reverse complement.
TAGAACTGAACACACTCACCAAGGAGCGTACTGGATGAATGGGACAGTCCAGCCTGACATGTCCTTCGACACCACAGTACATACACAGACCCCGGGTCAGCCTCCTCTGTCGCTCAGTGGTCGTGAGTCTACCAGATTCGATGATCATGGGTTCTGGTTCTGGAGGGACGACTGGCTCTGGCGGACGGAAGAGTGCTTGAGGTATTGGTGGGAGGTCATGCTGGTAGACCTTCAAACGGTCAGAGCATCGAAGTGAATGTTGGATGAATTTTTCCAACCCCATGGTATCCTCTAGGCCGGCTAGCTGTAATCGAAGATTGGGCTCCAGTCCGAGCCGGTACGTCGTGAGGAGAGATCGCTCATTCCATCCGCTAGCAGCAGCAAGAGTTCTAAACCGGAGCGCATAATCCTGTGTGGACATGGCTCCCTGTTTGAGATGGTACAATTGTTCTCCGGCTGCTACTTCTCCATCCGCACGACCAAAGACCTCCTTGAAATAATTCGTAAATGTATGAATGGAATTCGTTACTGGCCCAGCTTGCTGCCAGATGGTCTCAGCCCACCGGAGAGCCGAACCAGAGAGAAGGGAGATGATGAACGCAATCTTCGACCGATCTGTAGGATATAAATCAGGCTGCATTGTGAATACAAGAGAACATTGTAACATAAATCCATTGCACTCCTCCGCCCAGCCAGAGTAGGGTGCTGGTCGAGCCATGGGACTGGATGAGTGGGTGGACGGTGAAGAAGTGCTCGTGCTGGTGGTGCTTCGGGAAGTGGTGCAGATGGTAGTAGGACTCTCTTCAGAGAGTCCACCAACTCCTGTATGGGATCGTGACTGCTCATGCTGTTACTGTATACAGGTCCGGGCTTCTGTTAGGGAAGCAGACGGACAAACAGGGTGAGTAAATGAAGAGTGATGTTTATTGTGACAGCAGAGCCACACAAGGATAACAATAATCAGTGAATGGAGTTTGGATGGAGCTGATAGTCCTTCTTTGGAGCAGGATGGCTGACAGACACTGAGGGAGACCGAATGCACACACCAGAGGGCTTGAGGGGAAGACAGACTGACGAAACACACAACTCTGACAGGACACCGGGAACGTTGGACAGACTGGAAGGAAACAGAGATCAAGTAAGTACAAGAGATGAGTTTCAATGACAGCGAATACCAGGAGGTACTCTCTATGAGTCCACTTCGTATCAACGAGCCCGGACACTGAGTGATGTGAGGTGTGTGCTTTTGTAGTGTGCTAGAGTGATTGGGTGCAGCTGTGCTGGTGGAAGAGCCTGGCCAATGCGTGACACCAATGAAGAATACTTACCTGTAGATGAGGAGGCATTCATACCACAGAACATCCATGAAGACAAAGGCATTCCTTTTGTCCTAATTAACCCGCACACAATTATGCAAAACTCCCCTAAAACAGAACCCAAAAGATCTACAAGATATCGTAGACCAGCACAGAGACTCACATTTAGGTCAGCCATCATTAGAGAAACAAACATCAGTCAATACTTTAGGGTTTAATGAGACACCAACCATTCCAAAAAGCAGTTATTCACAATGATATACTTATCCAACACTAGCATACATACCTTCATTCTACATACCAGCGCATTACATGCCATATCCAACACTGAGACCATTAAATTACCCCATATTTGCCTATTAACAGATTTTTAAAAAATAATAATAACCAGAGATGTATAGTAACGAAGTAGAACTACTTCACTACTGTACTTAAGTACTAAAAGGCAGTATCTGTACTTTACTGGAGTATTGTTTTTTTTCTCCTACTTCCACTTTTACTTAAGTACATATTTTCGATGAGTTTAATACTTTTACTCCGATAGATTTTTTATGAGCTGCATCGTTACTCGTTACTAGAGGTGTCAAAATGGTCGATATCGGTTCAGTAATAGATCATAACGGGTTATTACGTACTGACGTCATTTATCTCCTATGTGCGGTGTCGCAATACTATGGCGAAGGACGGAGGCGCGAGGGCGAGTGAAGGCGGCACAGCACACGAGCCGCTGAGAAATGTTGTGAGACTCAACTGTTTATCTCCTCTTGGCTGTTAAAGCGATACTTGTGGATCCAGACCTGGGCGTGTATGAGGTGCAAGTTTTCTCCACTGTGTCTATTATAGATTACCTGTGATAACCGCGTATTATACATACATAGACTGTAACCGCGGCTGTTCTTCCCGCCATCAGTGAACAACGCTTTCATTTCTAAAGCCGATAGCAGCCCTTTCTGTTTAGAAGGTGAAGACAATAACCAATCAAAGGGGTGTAAGACCTCGCCTTTCAGCGTTTATAAAGCAGGCGGGAGAATATTTACATTAGTTTATTTGCTATAAATGCTCATGCTGTCTTCTGTGCATGAGTTTTGTTTGATACATTCAGAAAGAGTGTTTTCTTTGAGCGGGTCAAATTAAGGGTACAGTTCATATATATTACTGCTGTATTAAAGGACACAATTTTATTACAAGTAACCATTTATCTGTCACACCAAGAAAAAAACCAATAGAATTTTTTTATTTATTGCATTTCTTAACTCCTAATGTCGCTAGTTAACACAATCAATACATTTTCCCCCAACACATCCTATAATTTCTAAAATATCAGCCTCTACCAAATGGTTGAGATGTTGGTTTATGGTAAAAGTACCAGAATGAATAAATATACTATAAAAATATGAAGTTTAAGACCAATTTAATTAAAACATAATCAAAATGAAACATTTTTGAATACTAAATCATAGCCATAAGCCATAAAATATGTCAGATTTTCATTTAACACAGTAATATACATGTTTTCTTTTTTTTTACAATAAAATCAAAATCAAGTGAATTAGAACGTTCGTTTACAGCGTTTACAACCAGTAATTTGTGCTCCGAAAATGGGTTTCAATAGCGTTTTGAGTGGATTATGGACTGTTTTTGTGACACACAACTTTGAAAGGTGTGTGTTAAAGCTGTTAAAATCTGTCAGATCTGTGGTTCAAGCATGAGAGAAAAACAGTATTGTAAGTCATGTTTCTTTTCGTTCTGCTTAATGACGTGCCCCCAAAAAAGAGATTTAAAATAAACAAAACAATATGATGTCTTTTGACTGCATTCTTTAATAACTACATTACACAATACTTGTACTTTTACTTTCAGTACTTGAGTAGTAAATTTTGAAATAAACTACTTGCAATACTTAAGTACAAAAAATGTTGAATACTTTAGTACTTCCACTTAAGTATGGTGCTTAAAGAGCACTTTTACTTCTACTCAAGTCACTTTTTGATAGAGTACTTGTACTTTTACTTAAGTCTGGGTCTCTAGTACTTTATACATCTCTGATAATAACTAACTAACTTATAGGGGTATTAAAGCAATATTTGAAGGCATCAGCTTTTTTGTTGGGGAGAGTGTGACCATCCCACATATAGTTTGGGTCACAAAGTAAATTATTTGTATATGTTTTACTTTAATTAATTTATTTCTATTTCTATTTCTATGTGTATGTGTATATACAATGTATTTGAATTACTCAAATACAATTAAATACAATTATAGTGAGTTTGCACTGAACAGTTTAGCTGCATCTTCTGAATTCTGAGTGGCAGTTGAGAGAGTTGAGTTGCCATGACGATTGCAGCGCATCCTCAGACAACAAAGAGGACCTTGAAGCAGCAACTAACTTTTGTTTCTCTCACTTATTACTAAGGTTAGTTAAATTAACGTAATGTCATATAAATCTAGAATACACATGCTTTAATGTATAAATAATCAGTTTTATAACTGATTATTTGATTAATAATTTTAAGATGCCTATGTCATATGGAAGTTTATTCATGTATTCAAGTGAGATTTGATTTCATGTATTTAGAGTGTTTTGTGTATATAACTTACTGTAAATACTTAATTTGTCTTCCTGATACAGTAATGTTAATTCAGCCAGTTTGTGACGACCAATCACTTCTGAAGATAAGAAAACGGGCCAATTAAATGCCAATTGAATTGGCGGAGCTTAGCTCCACAGCTAAAACTGATGAGCCAATTAGAGCTATATCAGTCGGCTGCTGGAGCCAGCTCATCAGAATTGTTGCTTCAGACCCGATCTGAGAGTGAAGAACCCTTCTGCTGAGCTGACTTCCAACGCTGAAGGAAGCATTCCCTTCACCAGTGCGGGGGAAGACATTTAAGCGGTGGTCGAGCTGGGTTTCCCGTCCCCTTGGCGTTTTGCTGGTGATCTAAAAGAGCAGTTTCTACAAACAGCAGAATTCCCTAAAAGAGCACACGGTTGTGTAGCGCGTCTTTTTTAAGATGTCGTTTCGACCGTGCGTTTCTGGATGCGGTGGTTTCCTCGCCCCGGATGACAGGCACGAGTACTGCGTCACATGCTTGGGGGTCCAACATGTTGATGCGGTGCTCGCGGACAGTTCTTGCCTGCATTGCGATGGCTTGACTGTTGCGCAACTGAGGTCGCGGCGAGCTCTTTTATTAGGGCAAGTCACCCCTGCTGCTCCCCGCCAAGCGGTTAACACTCGTTAGCCTGAGGGTTACAGTGGGGGCTATTCCGTCGCCTTCGGGCCCGCCAACCCCTCGCTCCTCATCAGTGCTCATCAGTGCGCCTCATCAGTGCGCTCCTCATTACAGTGGGGGCTATTCCGTCGCCTTCGGGCCCGCAGGCCCCTCGCTCCTCATCAGTCTCTGCTTCGAGTGCGAGGATTGGTCCATCCTTCGGGTTGGCCGCGCATTCATTTGATGACATCGGGGACATGATGTCCATCACTGCATCAGAGGGCGGGTTGACATGCTTTGATGAAGATCCGAACCCCCTGCCACCCCTTGTCAGTGTGGTTTCGGATCTGGAATTGGACATGTTAGCCGTGTTGTCCCGGGCTGCTTCGGCTGTGGGACTGGAGATGACTTGTCCCCCAGAACCGCGGCCAGACCACTTAGATGGGTGCTACGTGGGGGCGAAGAAGGCGAAGCCGTCCCCTTCTTTCCGGAGGTACACAGAGAGCTCACGCAGGGCACCTTTTTCTGCCCAGTCCTCGTGCGCTCCCGCTCTCACCTCCCTCGATGACGGAGTGGCCAGGGGATATGAGGCGATTACCCAGGTGGAGCGTGCTCTGTCCGCAGAGCTGCTCAACTCAGAGAGATTCGCCCAAACACCCTTCTAAAGCGTGCAGGTTATCTGAGTCTCTCACGGCCAGAGTCTACACTGCTGCGGGCCAGGTCGCCTCCGCTCTGCATGCTATGGCCACCTATCAACGCTACCAAGCCGAGAAGCTGGCCAAGATGCAGGAGGGCGGTTCTCCCCCAGACTTGGCAGTAATAGCTCTAGTGGTGGTAGCAGCTTTGGCAACTCAGGTGATGGTGGCCATTCTTGGACAGGAAGCCATCATGTGAGCTTGTGGCAGACTGGCAGCGACCATCGTGTGTGCAGGTGAACTGGCTGCGGCCACTTTGTGAGCAGGTAGACTGAAGGCGGCCGTCTTGTTCATCAATGAACTGCTGGCTTCCCTTCCAGCCGCAACCTAGCACTGTGCTGGGAAACACCCATACATTTTCTTGTTCACACACACACACACACTCATACACTAAAGCCAATTTAGATCAGCACCCGGAGGAAACCCAATCAAACACGGGGAGAACATACAAACTCCACACAGAAATGCCAACTGACCCAGCTGAGGCTCGAACCAGCAATCTTCTTGCTGTGAGGCAAACGTGCTACCCACTGCGCCACCGTGCAGCCTTGGCTGGAATAAAACCATTGAATAAAAATTTAAGGGCAATATTTTTAGCCCCCTTAACATTTTTTCCCTGATTTGCTACATTGTTGTCCAAGGATTGCCTAATTAACTGAGCTTGCCCAATTAACTCAATTAGCCTAGAAATACCTCAACAGATTAACTATAGTTATCAAGTACTTTACAATAGTATAGTTCACATAGGTCACAAAAAATTTATTCCAGATTATTTTTCTTGGAGTCCTACTCTCTAGCCTCACAGTGCTTTGGTCCACTGTCTGCTTCTCCTTTACCACAGCTACACCACAAGCCCAGTGGGAGAGAACAAAATTTCTTAGGTAGTTGTGGAACTCCAGTAATAGGCTGTCAAGGCTATTTATTGACTTTAGACATAGTATGAACTGATTATTTTCTATTCAACATAAGGAAAGTTGAATCACCTAATATTTTTTTCACAAATGATAATAAGTGTATTTTTTCACAAGTCTGTTATGTTAGTGATTATAACATTACCTAGCTTGTTTAATATCACAGATCATTGGACAGCTTGTAGGCTAAATATAGGCTACCTACTCAAAATGTTGGGTTGTTTCAAAAATATATAGACAAATTCAACAGCTAGTTTTATTATTTTCATTTATAACCCAATGGTGTGGTCTGTATATTTTTTCAAACCAACCACCATTTTATCATTTGACCATTGTTAAATAGCCTACACACACCATTTCACTTTACATGACCAAATTTGTATTTCATCCTATAATGAAAGTACAGCTTCAAAATCTCAGCTGCACTGAGATATTAATATATTAAGATACCTTTAAGCATTACAGGTGTTTATTATTTATATTTGACTGGCTTTAAGAACAGCCGTCATTTTGATCGCTCTTATCAATGCCCAAATGATTTGATCTAGGTCTCCACCTAGTGACTATTAATTGATATTGCAGGTAGATCTATTAAATATCTACTGTCTACAGTACGCACATTCCAATCATTTCAAGGCCTACTACTCAAATAACTAATCATCATTCCATCAACTAATTCACATTTTACAAACTCTAATTCTGCTCAGTGCATTTTAGCTTCACTGAGAGCCTTTTGAGACTCAGCGTGTCAATTTACAGACGCGTTGCAGTAATTTGACCTCCCGCTGACTGCAGTGACACAGGAGGCAATCTAATGACAAACTAATGACACAGTCTCCTGGCAACAGCGGACGCTGATGATTACACCTGTGGCTGCCATCTGCATAATCCCACATACCCAGCCACGTCTACAAGAGAAATATATTCTATTCATTTCTTAATTGTTTGCTTTTATAAATCATTAATGGGGGAGAAAGGAGAACCTTGTCATGTAAGACTTCTCAAGGCTCCCTGTGGGGATTCAGAAGGAGTGAGCAGGTGGCTGTGCAGACGCATGAATCTGCCCTGTGAGAAAGGTCCAGAGGGAAGGTATGACTTTGAAAGCATGGTGGAGACAGACAGACGTGCATTCTCCAAATTCAATCCTGCAGCCAAGCAACCAGCTGAAAATGCTGCTCTGGCTCCTCTGCGTGATGGTGTGCCTCTAATAGATCATTGCTCTGGTCAACTGAGTGCTGGGGCACAGGTGCATCTGAAGGTAACAAGCAGAACCCCGTTCGTTAATAGGGTTTATCCTACGTCTGATCTGTGGGTTCCGGCAGGAGCACAAGACAGGCCTCAAACTCCACCAACCAGACCTTCATCTCTGATATATGACAATTCTGAACACAAGAGGTGGAACTCCAGGATGAGACCAGAGGCAGCACTGAAAGCAAAACTTGAAGGTATAGTAATTGCAACCTTTTTTTTGTTCTACAGGTTTGGACTGACTGCAGCAGAGTGTAACAAAAAGCAATTTAAAAGTATCTGACTCTTACATATTTATCATCACATTTCATCTGCTCTTTCATCAGGTTGGACAAATGCACAGAGCATTAAACAACCCTCTCAGGACAGCCATGAAATAAATGCGGTCAGTCATAGCTATGCTCAATTATTCATTCCTGCTACTGTAGCAATACTCTTGTATGCTGTTTGTTCTGAAGTTATCACTTTTACAGTTCTGAACATTAACTATTTATGTGAAATGTGCCTTAAAGAAACGGTTCAATCAAACATGAACATTCTATCATCATTTACTTGCCCCATGTTGATCCAAACCCTTTATGACTTTTTGATGGAGACATTATGGAGTATTTGAAAAAGTTAAAAAGTTACAATTACAATCTTTTAAATTAAACAACTGTGATTGGCTGGGTGATTCTAGCAGCTATATTTTGTTTTCTGAAATAAAAGTTTTTCTCTGTGTTTTGGGATCATTGGCTGTTTCGAAAGTGCCACCTATACCCTCAAATACACTCAAATAGTACACAAATTTGAGGCCTGTCCTGTGCTCCTAGTACATGATTTCAGGGAGCAGCCATTTCTAGGGGTGTCCAAAATCTTAGTGGAGCTTATGTAGTGCACTGAATCAATCCCACATTGCAAGGCAAAATAGAGTCCACAACCCATGTACACTCACCAGCTAGAGAATATCAATTGACTCTTAGCTAAGCCGCGCCCTCCTTAGTTACTGTTGCTACGCCTGTCAAGCTTTTGTGCCTGGCATGGCTTTTACACATAGACTGTAAAATATATGGACGTAGTATCCGTGACGTCACCCATAGGTTTCTGAACACTGCAAAAGAAGCTACAAGTAGGTGCGGCCAACCGTCGCCATTTTGTTCGCACATCATCGCACCCACAGCAGGATACCATACAAGGGCAAAGAGGCGGAGAGTGAGCGGAGCTACAGACACCTGCTAGCACTTTGCTTAGACCTGGCAGACAGACTTTACTTTGGGAGCAACACTTAATACTCTATTTCCTGCGACTCGTTTGTGTTCTGACCACATGTGCTTGGTTGTTCACTATATCAATAAAGTGTTTAGACTTTTAAAAACACTGTAGTAATACATTGAGCCACTAAGCATTGTTCTTATGATGTTTTTCTACAGGAGGAAAACGCGAATTACTTCCAAACACTTCAAATATAGTGTGTGTTAGTAAATGCAAGACTATTGATGAACTCCAGCATAACACTGTATGATAACGGTTCAGATGACTGTTCTAGAGCCTACAGCTAATCAATCTGTCAGAGTCTGGAGTGCTTTATGGGTCTAAAGAAAAATATTAATGATAATGAGTATGAGACAATGAGAGATGGTATACAAGTATATAACTTTACTCACATGGGAAACGAGGCCACAAATGGTTTGTGAGCACAATTAAGTGCATACAGCATCCCATATCATCTGATAATTGTAAGAAATAATTCCAAAAGGCAACTGACTGTGTAAAGCCACATAAAACAAAACAAAAATATGATGAATATGCCGAGATCAGTGGCTAATCTGCCGGATTCAGCTGGTTCAAACTTAATATAACCTAATATAAAGGAAATAGATGAGTTATAAAAAAAATTCACCCCCCTCACAGTTGTCATGGAGGGTAATAATAGCTATGTAACGCTCGTCTTTAAATCAACGGGATACACAAGAATAAAAATAAAAAAAATGGTTCAATTCTCTAGTTTCTGTTTTCAAATTTTATCATGGATTGATAAAGGTTACACAGTTCTCTGAAAATGTCCTTACATTCAAACGAAAAAAACAAACAAACAACATTCGTACAATAACACAATACAAAAAATGGTGAATCCCCGTGTGTGTGTGTGTGTGTGAGTGTAAAGTCCAAAAGTCCGTGGATGTGTACGTGCAAAATGGTTCGCGCTCACCCCAAAGTTTGAGTCCAAATAATTGGAACCATGCCTTGTTGCTGTACGGTAAAGGTCCTCCTAGGATAGTCTTGACTGTGGTCCAGCAAGACTAATGAGTCCTAAAAGTGCAAAAAATCCACGCAAAAACAATTGTCCTTTGCCAACGAATCAAAAAGAAAAATACAAGGTAGTTTTGGCAAACACCTCACTCCATGTGCTCCTCTGGCTTCTTCAGATGTCACCTTGAGCAGTGTCCATGTGCCCACTATCTCCCCCTTGTGGTGTGTATGTTATGTAAATGTGTATTTATGGAAAAAAACAGCAACAGTTGGAACAGGAAATAGATTAGACACATTCACTTCCCCTCATCACTTCAAAATAAAGACGGTAAAATAAGACCATTACTCAATATATATTTGGGCTACAAAAAACTAAGTGTGAGTTTGCTTAACTGCATGGCCTATTCACACATTTAATGAATTTTACAGTCAGCTTAACTCAATTATGTGGCAGCGCTACATAGATCCCCCCCCCCCCCCCCCAGCCGGCATCTCGGAGGAAGAACGACCATAAAAGCGTTTTAAATTAACCACATTAAAACAATCAGTTCTTGGTGGATCACCCCATGATAAAGAGTAATTTATTGGCCCTTTTCTCTTAGTAATCACCCCAGGTCCTTCCCACTTCGGAGCTAATTTGGAGGTGAATTTACTGACTGCACTGGATATAGGATGAGTTTTAAACCAAACTAAGTCACCCACCTTAAATTGTACATCTTTCCTTTTAAGATTGTAGTACTTAGCTTGTTTAGCCTGGTTCATCCTCATTCTACGCACAACCTCCTGTTGAAGGTGGTGTTGTCGATCCAGTACAGTGTATGATTATTGATCAGGTGATGGAGACAAATGAATGAGTCTTTCCAGAGGTCCATGGATCTGACGTCCTACCATAAGCTCCGCTGGGGTGCAACGAGTTGTCTCCTGTTGAGCAGTGTTGATAGCATACCTCAACTCGGGCAACCACTTGTCCCAGTTCTGGTGTTGTTGGCCTACATAGGAAGCGATCATGGTTTTTAGAGTCCTATTTACCCTCTCAGTCAGATTGCTTTGTGGATGGTAAGCAGTAGTTAGTTTTTGTATGCAGCCCCAGGATTTACACACATCAGCCAAGATGGAAGAAGTAAATTGTGGACCTCTGTCTGAAACTAAATACTTTGGGACACCCCATCGGGTAAAGATTTCTTCTTTGAGAATCTTTGCAATCTTTTGGGTCTTACTGTCTCTCAAGGGGAATAATTCTGTCCACTTTGTAAAGTAGTCCACAATCACAAGAATGTAAGCATTTCTGTTCTTGCTTATGGGGAACGGTCCCATCAGGTCAGTTCCTAGAGTGTGTCCTGGTTCAGTAATTAAATTACTCTGCAAAAGTCCAGAGGGTTTACTGTTAGTGGGCTTGTACTGCTGACAGAGCTTACAACTTTTAACATAGCTCCAGACCTCTTTTCTTACAGATGGCCACCATGCCACTTCCAAGATCTTCAGAAGAGTTTTGAGTTGACCCAAGTGACCAGCTAGTGGATTATCATGGAAGTAGTGAAGAAAGTTCTTAGTGAGTTCTTCAGGTACCACAAGCTGATACTTATTCCCTTCACCTTTTAGGGGAACTTTTCTGTACCAAATACCCTGAATATTCTCAAAGGTAATGGCTTGATCTTTGGCAGCACAGCGTGATGGAGTGGATGTTAACTGGAGTAAAGCTTTATCATCTTGTTGAGCTTTTTGTATTTCATCCAGACTGATAGGCAACTCTGATGCAGTTGTTGAAGTGATGGAAAGACAAGGGTTAGGTACTGACTCACCAGCTCTGGACAGAGCGTCAGGTACCAAGTTTACACACCCTTTACGGTGTTGAACTCTAAAGTCAAACTGCTGCAGCCTCAGGGTCCAGCGTGTCAGACGAGAAGAGGTCTTTGGGCAATTAAATGCCCAAGTCAATGCAGAATGATCTGTGAAAACATCAAAAGGCATCCCTTCCAAGTAATGTCTCCACTTTTCTACTGCCCAAACCACCGCCAAACATTCTTTCTCTGATGTACTATAGTTCTTCTCCGCTGGAGACAGAGTCCTTGAAGCATAGGCGATTACTTTCTCCTGGTTGTCACAAGTTTGAGTGAGTACAGCTCCTAGTCCCACATCACTAGCATCTGTGTGTATCTGGAAAGGCTTAGTAGTGTCTGGTTGTGCAAGTATAGGTGCATGTTGTAAGGATTGCTTCAGAGCATTCACACTTGATTGACATTCCTCATTCCAATCCCATCTCACTCCTTTTTTCTTCAACTGATTTAGGGGAGCGGTGATATCAGCAAAATGAGGAATATAGCGATGATACCAACCTGCTAACCCCAAAAACCGTTGGAGGGACTTCAGGTCAGATGGTGTAGGAAAATTCACGATTGCTTGAATCTTCTCTTTGTCCATTTCTATCCCTCTTTCTGTGATCAGGTGTCCAAGGAATTTCAGTTGTCTGGTGAAAAACTGACATTTCTTCATGTTCAGGGTGAGGTTGGCCTGAGTAAGTCTCTCTAATACTTGATGTAAGTGTTTCTTATGTTCTTCTGGGGTTTTTGAATAAATGATGATATCATCGATGTAGACAAAGCATATCTTACCCCTCAACTCTCCCAACACTCTCTCCATTAGTCGTTGGAATGTTGCAGCAGAGTTTTTCAGTCCATATGGCATCGATTTAAAATGGAATAGGCCTTTGGTGGTGATAAAAGCAGTCAACTCTTTGCTTTCCTCTGCCATCTCGACTTGCCAGTATCCAGATCTTAAATCCAAGGATGTAAACCAGGTAGCTCCCTCCAATGACTCCAAGATGTCCTGAATTAGAGGCATGGGATAAGCATCAAAGATGGTCTTTTTGTTAAGACGCCTGTAGTCCACACAGAAACGATAAGTTCCATCTTCCTTGGGGACCAGGACCACTGGAGAAGACCATGGTGAGAAAGAAGGCTCAATGATGTTGTTCTCCAGCATTCGATCTACCTCTTCTTCAATAATGCTTTTCTTTAATGGAGATACTCTATAAGCTCTTGATGTTACGGGAGTATGGTCTGTGAGGGTGATTTTGTGTTGATAAATCGATGTATGCCCAAGTTTTTCTGAGGTGGTAATTGGCCATGCAGTAATCAAGTCTCTTACTTCTTCGGGATAACAGATGCTTGGTGTATCAGATAGATAAGCAACTTTTGGCTGATAGTCAGGAGGAACAGCACAGTACAGGTGGAGTGCAGCATGTCTCACTGAGCAGGATGGATTTACAGGCATTTCCTGGGAATAGGGGGGTAAAACAGACATGAAGGGGAAGTACCTACAGTCTTTTCCTCTTCTTATACCATATCTCCCTTGTTCTAAATCCACCACCACTCTGGCGAGCTTCAGGAAGTCAAGTCCAATAATCACTGGAAAAGCCAAGTGGGAATCTCTCATAATGAAGGCTCCCATCTCATATTTTTCTCCATGCCACTCAACACTCATTGACTGATGATCCCTAGAATGGTGTATGGTTCCATCAGCCATGATGAACTTCTGAGAGGATAAAGTCTTTGATGCTTCAACTCTCTTAAATCTCAGTCTCTTCCACACACTCTCTTGAATTAAAGTAAATGTACTACCTGTGTCCAGGACGGCTGTTATCTCCTGTCCATTCACTTTGATGGTTACTCCCAACAAGAAAGATGTTGGATGATGTTGGGTTATAGTCACACCAGCCAGATGTTTGCGAGAACCAGCTTCAGATGACTTCTTGGTCTTGTCTCTTTCACTACTACTTTCCACTTTCTTCCAGTATTCCTTTGTCCCCATGCAGTCCTTTTCCACCAGTGCTCCCACTTTGACCAGTTGACTAACAGTATTAACTGTCCCCCTCAAGCATCCTGCAACTCTGGGGTTGATGTTATTCAGAATCCTATTCACCAGTTCTTCTTCTGAAGCATCTGGTTTCCATTTCAGGCATAAAGCACGATAATTGTATGCAAAATCCCTGAGCCGTTGATTGGGCTGCTGTACCATATTTCTTAGTTTTTCTTCTACTTCAGACATATAGTCAGCTGGTAGAAAAGCATCCATTAATGCTCTTTTAAAGGATTCCCAGTCTTTCACCTTTCCCTTTTCAGCCTTCCACCAACTTAAAGCTGGACCTTGCAGGACAGTGCTAAGTGTACCCAATAGCTCCAGATTGGACAATGGTCTCACCTCTAGATAGTCTTCACATTTCTCAATGAAGTTGAATACATCGGCTGTCTCACAGGTTTCACCGAAAGAGGGGAACTCCAGACGTACTGGAGGTCGAGCGAAAAAGAAGGATGAACCAGGTAAAACGTTAGCGTCAGACTGTGTCTGGTGACCTGAGGAATTAGGGGCAGAAACATGGTAAGTAGCATCAAAAGATGGTTTGGTTATAGGTGACTGTGCAGTGGAAAAAAGATCCGAATGTCTAACCTTTGTCTGTATAGTTTGTCTTCTAGAAGGATATGGGGTGCTTGTTGAGTAAATTTGTTTAATTTTACTTTCCCATTTTTCATCTCTCCTTAGAAAACAATCAATGACAGCTTTTTCTAATTTCTTCAATGAATCCTCAAAGTGTTCTTGCATACTGTTCAGACGATCATCTAATGCTTGTCTGAAGTTTGTTTCACGATTCACTGTACTCTCAAAAGCTTGGTTAAAGTCATATTCCATATTTTGAACTTTATCAGAAAGAGCCAATAAATCCTCCTTTAACTGAAAAACTTCATCATAAATACCTTGATTACCCACTTCATCAGAAACAACACCAGCAGTTTGATCAGTATCTGATATATACAATGAACTAAGCAGTGATGTCAATGGTTCAGTTGGATTGCGTCTAGTTGTAAATTGTTCACTTGTATAATCAGTTTCGTTTCCTTCACATGAATCAACAGTGTGTATTACAGGGTTGATTTGTGTTTCTGTATTTTCAACCTCATCCACAGTTGTATATGCATCATCCATGATAATATATGAAACTAGAACTAGTGCTAAATATAGAATTTACCCGTACTGGCCACCACTATGTAACGCTCGTCTTTAAATCAACGGGATACACAAGAATAAAAATAAAAAAAATGGTTCAATTCTCTAGTTTCTGTTTTCAAATTTTATCATGGATTGATAAAGGTTACACAGTTCTCTGAAAATGTCCTTACATTCAAACGAAAAAAACAAACAAACAACATTCGTACAATAACACAATACAAAAAATGGTGAATCCCCGTGTGTGTGTGTGTGTGTGTGAGTGTAAAGTCCAAAAGTCCGTGGATGTGTACGTGCAAAATGGTTCGCGCTCACCCCAAAGTTTGAGTCCAAATAATTGGAACCATGCCTTGTTGCTGTACGGTAAAGGTCCTCCTAGGATAGTCTTGACTGTGGTCCAGCAAGACTAATGAGTCCTAAAAGTGCAAAAAATCCACGCAAAAACAATTGTCCTTTGCCAACGAATCAAAAAGAAAAATACAAGGTAGTTTTGGCAAACACCTCACTCCATGTGCTCCTCTGGCTTCTTCAGATGTCACCTTGAGCAGTGTCCATGTGCCCACTATCTCCCCCTTGTGGTGTGTATGTTATGTAAATGTGTATTTATGGAAAAAAACAGCAACAGTTGGAACAGGAAATAGATTAGACACATTCACTTCCCCTCATCACTTCAAAATAAAGACGGTAAAATAAGACCATTACTCAATATATATTTGGGCTACAAAAAAACTAAGTGTGAGTTTGCTTAACTGCATGGCCTATTCACACATTTAATGAATTTTACAGTCAGCTTAACTCAATTATGTGGCAGCGCTACAGCTATATGAACCAAAATCGTTCTTTGTTCCAGGCTGTAAACACCTTTTTTCTGCTGTAAAGTTGGACATTCTAACAGTGGGCTCAATTGAAATTTGCTGTATTATGGAGCCAGGACTAGCGGAATTTTGATGAATTGCAGTTTCAGTTACTTCCGTATTGGCTTTCCGAGGGAGAGCGGGAGGTTGCCGCTTGCTTTTACAATGTGTATGCGCTGATGTCAGACATTGCCAAGGATATAATGTCATTTTTGGCGAACAGGTGAGATATCCGAGAACGCCAGACAAAAAAGTACTGCAGTATGCATTACATGAGTATATTCACAACATAATAGGCAACCGATTAGAGAATAATTCAATCAAAATTGAAGCTAGCTTAGCCTAGCCACCTCATACGCTGACCATTCAACAGCTTAGTTCATGCATAGCAGGAGAGGTGAACTTTAAAAATAATCTAATAATAGCATATTAAACCGTGATTTCTCTATTTTTAGCCAAAAAGCCTGATAGACTATTGTTGTGCAATGAAATATAGCATTACTAACCAACGAGGAAACACGCATGGACAGTGCTTCTACATAGTTCATTCATAGAAAGAGCAGCCAGAAAGGGGAAATTGATGGACTTATATTAGCCGAATATTAGCATCATTGACCCATAACAATGTACAGTAAGTTACCTATTACTGTCAGTATATGTTTGTGTGCTCTTTATAAATTAATGAAAATCAGCTGCGGGTAAAGTATATTGACCGCAAGTGCTCAGTTTGTGATCACATCTCTGTTTTGTTCTGTTGATTTGTAATTTCAAATATTCGTAGCTTAAAATAGATGTAAATATGAAGTTCAGTAAAGTTAGCAACAGATTCGCAGATTCGTATTTTCCGGATCAATAACTCTGTATGACCTATTTGCTATTAGTATGACTAAGTTACTATGGCAAAGGCTTAAACGGAGCATTGCTCATAATATCGAGTGAAAAAAAAGAAAAAGACAGCTGTGAAACCTGCTTTAAATTTTTGTAGGAAACTCAGTTTAGATCTGTTTAACGTAAGAGGTGTGTGAGATATTGGCCTTCGGTCTATCACTAAATGTGTCAGGATTATCATAAAAAAAAACTTATCTCCGCTTGTTTAGCGCCCCTCACACAGCTTGATCCTCGCTGGCATTTCTCTCCTTGGGTTTTTGGTTTTGAAAAGGGAAAAAATTCCACCCTCCCGTCCAAAATTTTAGGATACCGGGTGTCAGATTTGCACAATCCATATGCACAATGCTTTGGCCTGTTTCCCTCGCTTGAAAGCTTGACAGAACCGTAGTTAAGGTTGCTAAGCCACGATTGGTGGATGGCGGTTTTGGGGTGTGGTTTTTAGTGAAGGGTCAATTATGCACTGTGAAAGCTGAATGAATTTACTTGTCTGACCACAAGTTGCCATCTAACGCGCAATCCTATTAGTGAACATTTTATATTGACAGCAAGAAGGTCGCTGTGGTTCGAGCCCTGGCTGGATTAATCGGCATTTCTGTGTGGAGTTTGCATGTTCTCCCCATGTTTGCGTGGGTTTCCTCACAGTTCAAAGACATGCTGTATAAGTGAATTGAATAAACTAAATTGGCCGTAGTGTATGTGTGTGAATGAGTATGGATGTTTCCCTGTACTGGGTTGTAGCTGGAAGGGCATCTGCTGCATAAAACATTTGCTGGATAAGTTGGCGGTTCATTCCACTGTGGCGACCCCTGATGAATAAAGGGACTAAGCCGAAGGAAAATGAATGAATGAATGTATCTTTTGAAAAGGTAAAATGTGTACTTTTGGGGTTGGGGCAGGCATCAGTTTAGCTCCAACACAAGTCAAATGCTACTTGATAAGCTAATCAATGTCTTATGGAGTACAAGAAAGTTAAAAGCAAGGTTGGAGCAAGGTTGGAACAAATGGATATGAGGAGCAAGAGTTGTGAATCTCCGTCCCCCCAGCCTATACAGTTTTTTTTTCCAGTAGATGGGAAGCTTAGAGAAGCATAGCATAGGAAAGCATATTCTCTCTTGTATTGATTCAATGTGGACATATGTTTATGTATGGTGTGAAGAGAACTTCATGTACACAGTGCATGTGAACAGGAAAGCTGCTTTGAAGCATATCCCACATATCACACTATCTGGTGGTGTCCACCTGCAGTGCTTTACAGCTCACTGGAGGGCAAGAATATTAGCGCAAAACAACCTGCTTCTGCTATGACCAGCATTTTCATGGCTTTTGGAAACATAAAATATAGTGGATGGATTTTTTTTGGACTACACTGATAGGCCACAGCATTAAAATCAATCACATGTGAAGAGACTAACATTGATTTTATTGTTACAGTTTTGTAGATATTCAAAGTCCAGAAAAAGTACCAAAAACAATGTAAAAACATTCCATGCGACTACAGTGGTTCAACAGTAATCATACAAAGCTCTATAAACAATTTTGTTGTTAGCAATCTGTAACATTTTGAGAGCTCCACCTGTGTATAGATCTGCTACGAGGGTTTAATGCACTATACTGTATGTTAAGTTTGCAGAAGCAGTGTTACAGTGTATTCTCAGACAGCATATTTGTGAATATTGTCAGCCTCTATATTTGCTCTGCACCAATATTCAAAGGAATACCAAACATATAAGCATTGCCATATCCATATTCATTACCATAATTAATCACTCAGAGAGTTGTCAAATTTTTGATCTATTAAATGCATGGTTGGTTGAGGGTTGTTGATCTTCAAGCCCTTTGAACACATTCAACCATGAAATCTGCACTTTTTCCATAGTCTCCACAAGAATGCTTATAGGGAAGAGATACTAAAATAATGTGCTATTAGAGAAAAGCAGGCTGGTAGAAGCAATGTTATGCAGGGGACAATGTTCAACTTAGTAAACTGGCATTGATGTGGAAATTACTTTAATACCATCTATAGTTTTTTTTAAATACTGTATTCACTGTATCTAGCCTTCCTTTAGCTTGATAAGGCCTACAGTAATTGTTCAGGAAACATTTTGAAAACAGTATGTGTTGCCTTGGTTTCCAAATTCACCACATCTTAATCAATTTCAGTATTGATGAGATGTGCTGGATCAACACATCCAACCTGCAGGACTTAAAGGATCTGCAGGAAATGTCTTTGTGCCAAATCCCACAGGACATGTTATGGGACTTGCTCAGTCCATGCCTCTGCGTGTTGGTGCTGTTTTGGCAACATTAGTGGCACCTATGGGATGTTAAGCAGATAAACTTAATGTTGTGACTAATTGATGACGTTTATAAAAGCTTGTGATGCTTTTATGAAACAATGGCTCCAATACACATTTATTTGCATTGTATGGCTAAAACTGTTCTTCAGACTTTCCCCTTTTGTGTTCCATGGAAAAAAGAAAGAAATCAGACTTATATGTTACACTTTTATGTTATGTTTTTATATTATATTTGATCACTCTTTTTGCTAAAAATTACATTTGCTAAAATTACACCATTGTGTCATTTTACTTTCCCTTCATAGGATCCAGAATCATCTGTTCTTTTTGATAGCAAAGCAACGGCAGCTCAACAATATATCTACACTTCTGCAACTCAAAGGTCTGATTATATACTATAAAAGCTCTCAATCAACTCAATTTGGGATGCAAGGCAGCAGGCCTGTGGGGGGCTGGCAGGGAAAGGAGCCGGGTTGGGGCTGGAGCCAACACTTGTGGGCACTCTGGGGCTGGGACTGGGGCTGACACTGGCGGGAACTCTCAATTCAATTCAATTCAACCTTTATTTGTATAGCGCTTATACAATGTAGATTGTGTCAAAGCAGCTTCACATAAAAGGTCACAGTAAATAGGAACAGTGTAGTTCAGTTTGTAGTGTTTAAGTTCAGTTCAGTTGAGCTCAGTTCAGTGTGGTTTAATAATCACTACTGAGAGTCCAAGTATTGAAGAGCAAATCCAACGATGCGCAGCTCTACAGATCCCGAACCATGCAAGCCAGTGGCGACAGCGGAGAGGGAAAAAAAACTTCACTAAATGGCGGAAGTGAAGAAAAAAAACCTTGAGAGAAACCAGGCTCAGTTGGGCACAATCATTTTAATTTCTCCGCTGGCCAAGCGTCTTGTGCAGAGCTGCAGTCTCAGTGGCGGAGGCTGGAAGCTGGCCTCAGCGAAGACTCGTCTGTCTCTGGAGCGTCACAGGAATCAGTTTCATGTTCTCCACTCTTCCATGACCATCACAGTAGCTGCTCAGGATTCGGCCAGGTCCAGGATATGGAAACCTTGGGATCATCTCGTCGCTTGGGATCAACTCTGGGGCTGGGGCTGACACTGGCGGGCACTCTGAGTCCGGAGCTGACATTGGCAGGCACTCTGCCAATTGGCAGTTGCTAAGGCTGACCTAGCTGAAGAGGCCTTCCTTTTCAGTCTCCGCTTTTGGGAGCGGGTTAACTTTTGGGAGCTGGGCATGGGCTGTAAGGTGGTGGTGGTGGCTGGAAAAGGGGTCCATTCCCCTTTCCTTCCGCAAACAGACATATTCCACCACTTCCTCGTAAGTCCACGTTACCATGTTGCCCAGCCTTTCCCCAGTCGAGTCTTCTTAATCGCCAGTTTATTCTGTCATGGTTGGAGGTAAGGACTGAGGACCCAAGCGCAGGAACAAAAGGGGTTTTTATTAATAATAAAATAAAATGTTACAAAAAGACAACAAAAACAAACCAGAGGGGGGAAAAACAATAACAAAAACTAACTTGACTTGGCTGGCAAGGAAGGGCTGGAAAGAGCAGGGCTGGACACGACATGACTCAAGCCTGAGCACAGCCAAGACCACACTCATACAAGAACGAAGACAGGACAGGATATGAGTGCTCAACTAAAGAAAACTCGAGCTGAACATAATATACAAGACAAGAAAGGAACTAGAATCTGGACTCTGCCACCAAAATAAGAATTAACAAGACAAAGTGGCAGAATCCTGACACTAATTATTATAAGCCTAAAGAAAAGTTTGATTATTTTTTTAAAGTATATGATCGACATTGTCATTATAGTACTTTTATTGAGTTTCATGCTACTTTCCTCTTATATACATTACTTTCGTTTTGACTGATATTAATTTGCAATTAATATTTATTTGTCAAATGCCCAGGTAAAATATACCTAATGGGAAAATTAAGTGTTCATAATGCTCATATAATTGTTTGAATATAGAGGTTATGAGGATGTGGACTGGGACTCAAAGTTGCCTCCTCGTCACGAACCACCCACATCTGCTCTGGAGAAAATGGCTGACCCTGTGAGCCAATGTTTTGTGCTGAAGCGATACCACAGAAGACCTGAGCTTTGGCAGGTGAGTCTGATGCACTGATTACTTTGGGGAAGATCTTGAGACACTGAAAGAATTTTTCTTTATTTCAGGCCATTGGATCCCATTGGAGCAAACACCAGTTACGTGGCACATTTAACCCAAAGAAACCTATTAGCTTGTAAGTGATTTAAATAACCTTTGGTTTTAAAATGATTACATCTGAGAGTCTGGACATAAAGTCTTTAGACATTTACGTTATGGCCACGTACACACTATTTCTGAGTTTGGTTGTCAGTTCCAGTTCCATTTACATTCAGTACACACAAGATCAGTAATTTCCAGAAGGAACAACAGCATCGTACAACCACATTTACAAAAATGATATGCATATGGAACCAAATGAAACACTAGTTAAATACATATCCAAAACATGTCAGAATGTTTTTCTTTAGTATGGACTGTGTAATGAATCCAAGAAAAATGCATATGCCTTTACCCTGTAGTGTTGTCAGATCTTTAAGTCAGCAAACATGAACAAGCCTATTAGAAACTTAATCACAATAACATAATAAATATCAAGATCTATACCTGTATGCTTGATTAACTCTATAAACTGTATTACTTAAGACCAAAAACATTTGAAATAAGCATTGCATATAACATAATTACATGGTAAAATTTGTGAAGCAACCTTCAAAGCAATAAAACACCGCTATGGCAAGCTATTTTAATTCTGAATCTTTGTAAAATACTAGTTTTTATTTTCATGCTATTTGTACTTCTATTACTAGATCACTAGTATTATACTTCTCTAGTACTTATTATTCCATAGATGATAGTGCAGAATTATATACATATATATATATATATATATATATATATATATATATATATATATATATATATATATATATATATATATATATATATGACTATTATGAATGCAGATTTTTTTTATGAGCACAATTTTGATTACATGGATCATGGTTTCTGCAAAACATTGATGACTTGTTTACCCACAATATCTTTAACACATTTTAATAGTTTGTGTTTCGTTTATTGTCACCTGTATTTGTATTTGTATTAGTTGTTTAATTGTCATCTAACTGAAGTTTTGGGTGTTGGGGGTTATGCATTACAAGTAACGCATGTTACGTAATAATATTACTTCTCTAAGTAACGAGTAAAGTAATGCATTACTAAAATAAAATTAAGTTATAATATTTGAGTTACTTTTTTAAAAAAAGATTCATTAATTCACTTTTAAAAAATAATTTGCTGAATTAAAATTTGTGTAATCACATTGAATCACACTCAATAAGAGATTGAGCTCTCAGGAACAGACAGAAACCAAGACGTCAGAGTATTCTCATTATTTTGAATGCATGGAAGAAAAAGGGATAGTCTCAATGGACTGTGACAAAAATAACAAAAATACAAAAGTAGCAAACGCATTGCTTTCAACGTTCATTAATCTGTTTATACAGCATGTATAGCATCAGGAAGTTCTCAGATGATAACATTATTCCAATTTTTTTTATAAATTTTTTTTAAAGGTAAATGAAGTTAGGTTGTACAGTGTGTTGTTAAATGATGAGCTCCTCTATTTACAAGAAAATACCCTGCAAGTTCTGAAAGAGATCAAGCCTCAGGCAGGTATGACAATGAAACAACGCATCGAAAGTAACATAACGCAACTTACTTATTTGGGGAGTAACTCAATATTGTTAAATGATGAGCTCCTCTATTTACAAGAAAATACCCTGCAAGTTCTGAAAGAGATCAAGCCTCAGGCAGGTATGACAATGAAACAACGCATCGAAAGTAACATAACGCAACTTACTTATTTGGGGAGTAACTCAATATTGTAATGCATTACTTTCCCCAACACTTGTTTTAATTACTCACTTCAGATGTTAAGATGCATTTTCATTCACCAGTATGATAGAACTGACATCAGTACTGCAAACTGGTTCATTGAAACAAACTGTGTAAAAGAACCTAAACATCACTAGTGTGTATGTGGCTTAGGGGTGGGTGGTGTCATAGTCATCACCGGTGTGACATTGCGCCACGACATGGATTTTCTAATACCGTCAATACCGTAATAAATCAATTATGCGCCTTGAACGGCTGCATTTACATCAATAATAGCTAATTCTAAATAATAAGGCATTCAATTTTCTTCAAACGTTCAGTTGTGGTCTGAATACATGTCCTTATACTACAGGGCTCGAAATTGCAATTTTAAAATCGAAATTTAATCTATGCGCCCTCATAATAAATTTGGGAGCATTTGTGTGTCTGAATATAATGGTTGTAGTGCAATCTGATTTGATTTTCTCTAAAAACTTGCTGAATCGCTCTACCCTGCTGCTGTATTGGTTCATATTAGCTGTCAGTCACTCAACGCTTCCCGCTGTCAGATAACAGGGAGCTTTTGTTACTGCAGGAAATGCAACGGCTGAAGAGTGAAAAGTGCACAGGTTTGCAAACCTCACCTAAAGTTATAATAATAATAATGGCGCAGATGACAGCGATCATGACATGAGGTAAATGTTGATCCGCCAGCTGAAATCAATCGAGTGTTTTGGTTTTCGGAGAAGGTGCCCGAATCTCGATGCGTTGCATTCACCGCGTGTTCAGCGCAAATGTCCGCTAAATATAAAATCTAACACTGTACACATCATCGCCAAAGAAACTCACCTTTACTAAGTTTACACTGAAACTACGGCTCATAACAAAGAGCGGATTTGCGCTGGTGGTCATCGCGAGAATCCTGCTCTGTCTGCTCATAAATTGGTGCGGCTGACTCGCCTGCTTTATTCCACCAACACAGAGAAAATGAAGATCAGCTCATAACGAGTCTCATATTATTTTGCTATTGAAAGTAATACCATGATATTATACCGTCACCGTTCAAAAGATGAAAAATACCGTGATATTAATTTTAGGTCATATCGCCCACCCCTAATGTGGCTTAAACACGAGTCTATGTATAATAAATTGTGTTCTTCTCAATTACAGCACCAGTCCATGCCCAAAATCAGGCCATATACCT
This sequence comes from Danio aesculapii, assembly GCF_903798145.1. NCBI lineage: Eukaryota > Metazoa > Chordata > Actinopteri > Cypriniformes > Danionidae > Danio > Danio aesculapii. The sequence goes on along the minus strand of NC_079447.1, from coordinate 37,360,192 downwards.
TTATACTGGTAAGCAGATGCAGAGAGTTTACTTCAGAATTACCTTTCCTAAACTACATGCTTTTACCTAAGCTTTCATACAGTATATGCTAATAAATTGCTCAAAACAAATCTGTTAATAGCTTGTATTAAAGGCATAGTTGACCCAAAATTTTTTATTCATTTTTACACCCTTTACTTGTTCCAAATTGTTGGAAACCGGTAAACACTAACTTAAATAGTATTTCTTTTTACTACCTTAGTAGTATATGGTTACATCTTCTTTTGTGTTTAACGGAACAAAACAAACAAAGAAACAAACAAACTTAAACATATTGGGAACAAGTCAAGGATGAGTAAATGATGAGAATTTTCCTTTTTGGGTCAACCATCCCTTTAAGTTGAATAAACTAACATTTATTTATTAATGGTTTGGTGTAACTGTACAGTGGTATGGTGGGCTCTGAGAACATGGACAGTGTGGACATCCCAGAAGAAGACTTCACCCCTCTGACAGTTTTGAGGAACACAGTCCCTCCTCATACCCCTACCAGCTAGTATGTGTCTAAATCTGTGATTGATAACCATTTAACACTTCTGTTTTTAAGCAATGTTTGATTTTCTCTGCAGTCGGACTACTATTCCTGGTTACACTGGAAAAGCCCGGTTTGGTAAAGCACAGACTTCAGATGCCAGTCTGCCTCCTTTGCTTTGTACTCCACAAACAGCAGGGTAAGTCATTATGACATTGTAAATTCAGATATTGAGTTTAGACTGAAAAGGCCTAGCCATCTGTCCAAGATGTTTTCCTTTCTAAAACCCAAGATACTAGGACTGACTCCAAAATCTCTTGATCCCACAAGTGATAAATGGTTTGTAAAGTAGATGAATGGATATTTTGGGTAATCATAATTCTTCTAAAAAAAAGTTCTTATAAACCATTATAAAAAAGAATAACCTCAATCATTCATTCCTTCATTTATTTCCTTTCGGCTTAGTCCCTTTATTAATCTGGGGTCGCCACAGCAGAATAAACCGCCAACTTATCCAGCACATGTTTTACACAGCGGATGCCCTTCCAGCTGCAACTCATCACTGGGAAACACCCATACACACTAAATAACACACATACTCTACGGCCAATTTAGCTTACCCAATTCACCTGTCTAGTGCATGTCTTTGGAGTTGTGGGGGAAACCGGAGCACCCGGAGGAAACCCACGTGAACATAGGGAGAACATGCAAACTCCACACAGAAATGCCAACTGACCCAGCCGAGGCTCAAACCAGCGACCATCTTGCTGTGAGGCGATTGTGCTACCATTGCACCACTGCGTTGCCAAAACCTTAATCATACTAATATAATGCAAGACATTTACACTATTCAATTATTCATTCATTTATTTTTCTTCGGCTTAGTCTCTGATTTATCAGAGGTCGCCACAGTAGAATGAACCTACAACTATTCCGGCATATGTTTTACACAGCGGATGCCCTTCCAGCAAACTCCACACATAAATGCCAACTTATTTTTTCTCTTTTTACTTCAAAATGTCATAGTTAATTTAATGTGATACTTGCCATGTGTTTGTAATTGTTGAAATTGACTAGAAATTTAATCTTTTAATTTATTTATGTATATGCTAATTACAAATGTTTGCCAGGGGTAAACAATAACTTGTGATAATAGCAAACTGATAATAAGGAACATTAGATATCAATATTCAGTAAATCAAATAAGCAATACTGTTCCTGTAATTTTTAATCTTTTTATGACTTTAATTAATAAGTTAGTTCAAATTAGCTTAGTTTTTTGTTAAATATGTATTAATTCTAAAAATCAAAGGTGTTGGTAATGTTAAAACTAAAGCTTTAGAAATATTTATTGTCATGTTAACAAATCGTCACCTTGGAATTATAAGGTTCTATCTGCGTTCTGAATGATTTTGACATATTGAGCTAGAAAGTTTTTGCATTCCATATAGCAAACAGTATGTGTGTAACATTTGTTTTTTAAACAAAAAGTCTTAAAATGTAAACAACTTATAAAAAAACATCCCATAGTGTGAATAAGTTGTCATTTAATAAAAATATGTCAATAACTAAATTTTGACAAAAATGTCAGATAGAACCTATAAGGTGACGAAATATAAATAATGTAAATTCTGGAAGGGAATCCGCTGTGTAAAACATATGCTATAAGTTAGCGGTTCATTCCACTGTGGCGACCCCTGATGAATAAAGGGACTAGGCCGAAGGAAAATGAATGAATGGATAATATTGCTAACATTACTCCTCTCTGTAAGATCACTTTATCTCAGTAGATGGCAGCATTGCTTTATTTTCAGAATGTTTTTCATGATCGGAACTAATTCCCTCAAATAACTTATTTATTTAGAATAGATAGTTTTAATCATTTAAATCATGTACAATAACCAAGCACCACATACTTGTATTACATTTACTAAAAACACTATGATGATAAAATCAAGATTAATCAAGAACAGTTAATGCTAATAAAACAATATGGAGAATACAACAATAATTGAATATTTGTTAGATTGAAGTTTTACTATTTGTCAATTCTGTGTTTGCAAGATTTTAAGAAGGCTGTATTAGACATGCCCTGCAGCAGTTTGCACATCACAGGATCACTCTCAATTCACTTTACACAACCTTTTCACTCACTTGCCTTCTCCTACAGTATCTTTCTCTTTTTCTGTTGTAGTATATGTCCTGTAATTTTTTTCAAACTCCTCCCCTTCCTTGTTCTGTCTTTGCATCTGCCCTAGATTTATAGCTCTTCAACAGAGTGTGGCTTCATCTGGAGGTGTGTGAACCGCACATATAGCATCACTATATCTGTAGACCCCAAAATGACATCAAGAGACATTCTGCATATCAAAAATAGAAAAATATTCACTTTTTTCCGCACGTGATTCTATGATTCAAATAATGGGTTGCACTTCTGGTTTGGGGAACTTTAATTCAATACAACTGAAACAAATGCTATAAATAATCCATATATGTTGTGAAAACTGAGTGGGAGGTATGTTTTGCTTTGGGCTTTATTTTTATCCATCATGAAAATAAAGTTATGCTTGTTATTTTAATGTGAGGTTAGTATCACAAGCATATATTTTAAGTTCATAGTTTAGTTCCTCCTAATTATCAAGGCGGTGTGTGGACTCTTTTACAAATATCTCAGTATATTATTGTATATTAGGGCCCGAGCAATGGTGCTGGCAGGAACTTCTCGGAATTGGTCAGTTTATTTATTTACAGTTGAATCAGAAATATAATAACCCCCCTGAATTATTAGCCCCCGTTTATTTTTACCCAATTTGTGTTTACCTAAGGGAAGATTTTTATGCACATTTCTAAACATAATAAATTTAATAACTCATTTCTAATAACTGGTTTATTTTATCTTTACCATGATGACAGTAAATAATATTTGACTAGATCTTTTTCAAGACACTTCTAATCAGCTTAAAGTGACATTTGAAGGCTTAACTAGGTTAATTAGGTTAACTAGGCAGGATAGGGTAATTAGGCAAGTTTTTGCATAACTATGGTTTGTTCTGTAGACTATTGAAAAAAATATAGCTTAAAGGGGCTAATAATTTTGACCTTAAAATGGTTTTAAAAAAATTAAAAACTGCTTTTATTCTAGCTGAAATAAAACAAATAAGACTTTCTCCATAAAAAAACACAGACATACTGTGAAAATTTCCTTGCTCTGTTAAACATCATTTGGGAAATATTTAAAAAAGAAAAAAAAATTCAAAGGGGTTAATAGTTCTGATTTTAACTGTGTTTATTTTTTAAAATAAAATGCCTTTTTTGAGGTCCAAACATTCTTGAAAACTCAAAACAGAAGTGGTGAACATTTACATCTATATGGGGGACATTCTTCCAGAAACGTACATTTTCACTTATAAAAAACTGTGACAGGGCCTGACCTTTAAGCTTGTCTTTCTCAAAAAATCATACAAAAACAAGCATAAAATCATACAGTACAATGATAGAACGCATCCTTGATCATTGTCAGCTTCTCCATCAAATGATGTCACATCCTTTGACACATTTTATGTTAAATTTAATGCAAATGACTGACTGAAACATGGGGACAATTGTAAATTTATTTGCATATTTGTAGTATTTATTTGTCGAATTTATTTATAATTTCATATTTTTAATCAGTTAATGTAAACAATAACAACTTAAACTTTGCTACTGGTGATGCAGTGGCACAGTAGGTAGTGCTGTCACCTCACAGCAAGAAGGTCGCTGGTTCGAGCCTCGGCTGGGTCAGCTGGCATTTCTGTGTGGAGTTTGCATGTTCTCCCTGCATTTGCGTGGGTTTCCTCCGGGTGCTCTGGTTTCCCCCACAGTCCAAAGACATGCGGTACAGGTGAATTGGGTAGGCTAAATTGTCCGTAGTGTATGTGTGTGAATAAGTGTGTATGTGTTTCCCAGTGATGGGTTGCAGCTGGAAGGGCATCCACTGCATAAAACAAATGCTGGATAAGTTGGTGGTTCATTCCACTGTGGTGACCCAGATTAATAAAGGGACTTAGCCAAAAATAAAATTAATGAATGAATGAATTAATAAACTTTGCTATTTCTGACGTTTTTAGCATAACAAAACTATTAAAACTGTAGGTTCAATTAGGCTGGGGACAAGGACAATGACAGGGTTTGTAAATGTATAAAGTGTTTTTAATAAAGAACAAAAATCTGTCAAGCTAATAAATGACACTTTCCTTTACTTAACAACTCACAAATATCAACTATCAGTCCTTTATGGAAATTTTTGGGATGAAATATTTTTATTCACTGTGTTTATGTTTTTATTTCAGGGACAGATAATGTACATTTCTGGTAGAATGTCCCATGGGCAGAGATGTATAAAGTACTAGAGACCCAGACTTAAGTAAAAGTACAAGTACTCTATCAAAAAGTGAGTAGAAGTAAAAGTGCTCTTTAAGCACCATACTTAAGTGGAAGTACTAAAGTATTCAACATTTTTTGTACTTAAGTATTGCAAGTAGTTTATTTCAAAATTTACTACTCAAGTACTGAAAGTAAAAGTACAAGTATTGTGTAATGTAGTTATTAAAGAATGCAGTCAAAAGACATCATATTGTTTTGTTTATTTTAAATCTCTTTTTTGGGGGGCACGTCATTAAGCAGAACGAAAAGAAACATGACTTACAATACTGTTTTTCTCTCACGCTTGAACCACAGATCTGACAGATTATAACAGCTTTAACACACACCTTTCAAAGTTGTGTGTCACAAAAACAGTCCATAATCCACTCAAAACGCTATTGAAACCCATTTTCGGAGCACAAATTACTGGTTGTAAACGCTGTAAACGAATGTTCTAATTCACTTGATTTTGATTTTATTGTAAAAAAAAGAAAACGTGTATATTACTGCGTTAAATGAAAATCTGAAATATTTTATGGCTTATGGCTATGATTTAGTATTCAAAAATGTTTCATTTTGATTATGTTTTAATTAAATTGGTCTTAAACTTCATATGTTCATAGTATATTTATTCATTCTGGTACTTTTACCATAAACCAACATCTCAACCATTTGGTAGAGGCTGATATTTTAGAAATTATGGGATGTGTTGAGGGAAAATTTATTGATTGTGTTAACTAGCGACATTAGGAGTTAAGAAATGCAATAAATAAAAGAATTCTATTGGTTTTTTTCTTGGTGTGACAGTTAAATGGTTACTTGTAATACAATTGTGTCCTTTAATACAGCAGTAAGATATATGAACTGTACCCTGAATTTTACCCGCTCAAAGAAAACACTCTTTCTGAATGTATCAAACAAAACTCATGCACAGAAGACAGCATGAGCATTTATAGCAAATAAACGAATTTAATATTCTCCCGCCTGCTTTTTAAACGCTGACAGGCGAGGTCTTACACCCCTTTGATTGGTTATTGTCTTCACCTTCTCAACAGAAAGGGCTGCTATCGGCTTTAGAAATGAAAGCGTTGTTCACTGATAGCGGGAAGAACCGCCGCGGTTACAGTCTATGTACGTATAATACGCGGTTATCACATGTAATCTATAATAGACACAGTGGAGAAAACTTGCACCTCATACACGCCCAGGTCTGGATTCACAAGTATCGCTTTAATAGCCAAGAGGAGATGAAAAGTTACCTCACAAACAGGCCAGCAGGTCAAATGTCCAAAGTGAGAGAGGCAGAGATGGAGTCTCACAACATTTCTCTGTAGTAGTGAAATAGCGGCTCATGTGCTGTGCCGCCTTCACTCGCCCTCGCGCCTCCGTCCTTCGCCATAGTATTGCGACACCACACATAGGAGATAAATTTTGACACCTTTAGTAACGAGTAACGATGCAGCTCATAAAAAATCTATCGGAGTAAAAGTATTAAACTCATCGAAAATATGTACTTAAGTAAAAGTGGAAGTAGGAGAAAAAAACAATACTCCAGTAAAGTACAGATACTGCCTTTTAGTACTTAAGTACAGTAGTGAAGTAGTTCTACTTCGTTACTATACATCTCTGCCCATGGGTTTAGCTAAATGGCTGAAAGGTGCTACATACACTTTCAACAAAGTGCCCCTAGAGCATGGGTGTCCAAACTCAGTCCTGGAGGTCGGTGTCCTGAAGAGTTTAGCTCTTAGCTTAGGCCTCCAGGATCGAGTTTGGACACCCATGCCCTAGAGTGTTTGTAAAAGGGCATCTCTGTGGCAGCCTTACAAATTTGCAATATGTTTTGCCAAAACAAGAATTTGTTATAAATCAAAAATGCAATTTCCGATCGGTTTCAAAATTCACATTTAATAAGTCATCCTGTCCTACATGTCAATATTAAGTTTCAGTAATAGCGACAACAGGAAATTACATTTTACACTGTGACAATCTCCTCCTAGTCATTTAATCAGACCAAGAAAGTCTAGCTATTTGGGATGTTAAATTTTGAAGATCTAGACTTTAATTTTAGAAGAGGAAGTCGTCATAAGATCTACCCCTTTGATAAAGACATGCCCTGAAGACATCCACATGCCAACTTTCAGTTATAGTCATAGTGCCACCTGCTGACAGACAGACGTTTGGCATATATCAGTGAAGTTAGTTTATTTCTATTCCCCAGCTTACAGTTTTTTCCAACTGCTTACACGCATTTTCAAAAGTGTCACCTTTTTTTTCAAAATTCGACACACAATTCCCAAAACTGCACACACAAATTGCAAAATTCCTCACATTTCCTTCAAAATGGAACACTGCATTCAAAATGCCATAAACACTTGCCAGAATGAAGCATTAACATCAAATGGCAAGCACTTTAATCATTTAATCAAAATGTTATAGCATTAATATAGCATGTAAACATGGTTGTTCTAAATCTAAAGCTCTTTGCTCTTTAGGCTTTTATCTAAATTTCAATACAATGTTTTACAGTGACAGTAATTTGCTGAGAGGAGTATCAGGTACACTGTAAACACCAATGTCATGAAAAAACTGAAAATTTTTAATAGCCCAAACATTATTGGTGTTTATAGCATAAAAAACATAAATTTACTGTATGTAAACATGAAAAAAAAATTCATAAAAAAAAAAATTGTAAAGCAATTGCAAAATATGTAAAACAAAAGTATGTTCTTTAGAATACAGCGAAGAACACAATTGTGTGTGAAGGGAGTTTGAGAAGTGAAGGATTGAGAAGAATTCCTCTATTGTTTTAGAATTTAGGATTTAAGATTTAGAAAAAGAGAAAATAGGTACCAATCTACAAATTGTGTATGGTGGCAAACCAGTTTTTATTGGAGCAGCAGCCCAGTGTCCCATCACCTTTGGCCTATACTAGACTAAAGCAGTGATTGGTTAGTGATCAGTTAAGAAATTAGTGTTTCCACATTATTCACATAGTGAATAAATGTAGCATTTTGATTGGTTGTGTTTGGAAAAGAAAAGCAAGTGGCTTCCTGTTAGATTTTTATGTTTTAGGTAGAGAGTTGTGTGTAGTGTTTAGTAAAAAGTAATTTATGCAATTGAAGACTGAGAAATACTGTAACTTCTGGTTTTGGAGATTTGCTGTGTAGTTTTGCATTTTAAGTAACATTTCAGACACATGTGACATGACAATGATTTTGTGTATAAGCAGTTGGAAAAAACTGTAAATGCATATTTCCAACTGTTCTCTGTATTCCTGAGGCCACCGGGTGGCATTGAGCCTGGGTGCGAAGTCCCCCTCGACACTGCTTGCAGCTTTCATTTTATCTTTGCATTTCTTACAGTACAGCAGTATTCAATACGCCCATAATATCGCTGTGGAAAGACTTTTTGGGATCACTTATGGTCTGCTGAAAGAGCACACAGTTTTGTAAAATGCTTTACTGATTTTTACAGTTTAAATTTTAACAGGCATAACAACTGCCTGGTTGACCTTATCTGCATAAATTATCATTAAAACAAAAAACTTTAAAGTTGCTGTCAGAAACACGATTTAAAAGAAATCATAAAAAAATCTTAGAATTGTCATTAAAGGGTTAATGAAAACTACTTCTATTATTCACTCAAAGCATCTGCAGTTTAGAAGAAAGGTGGACACTTTAATTCTCTATTAAAGAGAACTATTAAAGCTTAAACAATCTGGAAGAATGATTGTTGAAACATTGTTATTTTCTGTGGGTTTTTGAAGAGTCAAATGAAACAGACACTAGTGGGAAAACAGCACTAGCCCAGCAGCACTTACACCCTCCATCTGCAACGGCAAAACATCCTCGGCTTTCAGAATGAGTAGGAATGAAGCGTCTGCAGCTCTAGCAAAAATAAGAAGGAGGCGGTGTTTGAGAGAAGCACTGGAGGAAAACCAAACTCCTCACCCAAGGACCGGGTGTTTTTTTTTAAAACGTGTTTCCTAGCTGGGCCCCAGAAGACCTGCTTTACCGTCTTTTTGGAGCAGACCTCTCCAGATGGCCCTATCCAAAGCCTAGCTGCTTTTGTTGCCAGTGGTAATCGTGGTTTTTGCTCAACCCAGATCCATTTTCCTGGAGCCACCAGTTGCTCTCAAATGTGTTTCCTTTGCCGATAAAACAGCCATCTCTTTTCCTTACAGCAAAAAGTCAGCACCTTTACAACTTCCTTTAACCCTCACCTCCTCCTTATTTGGTGATAAACTCAAATGTCTCCAAACTGTTTTCATCGCTCTGCAGCTTTGGAAACTCTCAATCATTTGAGTGTGTCATGAGACACACTAGTAGTAGCTTTTTGAAAATTGGGGCCGTTGGCTTTAAGTCATTGTCTCCATGAAACAACGCCAAAGCATTAGTAGTAATAGATATAAGTAGATGATGCATAATCTATGCTTGTCTATAAATTAGCATCTAGATTTATGTTTAAATAAATTACATATAACCATATATGTGACCACAAATGTGTCTAATGTTGCATGGGTTTATTTTTAGCAACACTGTACTGTATGGTGTCAAAAGGATTGCTTCTTCTTTTATACCAAAATCATCACAATGTTAGGTCACCTGCATTCTAATCCGTCACCTGTAAGCACACTAATCAGACATATACTTACGAAACACTGGCTGTTTCTCAACCGCCAAAGTTCAGTACCAAAACTGAAGACCATAAGAACGAAGGACACGTGATGCAATTATTTTTTTTACTAGTATTATTATCAAAGCTTGAATAATAACAGAAAGGCATTAATACTTTTTAAATTACACAAAAGACTATGATAACAATCAATTTACATTAACAATCTTTCCATCATTATTAATAATACAACATATATAAATAAATATCAAAAATTAACAAATAAAATAAATGACAAAGAAAATAAGTAGCTGGGGAGTTGAGGTTCTCAAAATATGAAACCAAAATCCTCTAATGAAGTATATAAATATCTTGCTTTTGACTTTTCATCTCTCTTAATGTCTTTAAAAATATCACAAATTCTTGTTTAAACACCACTAGTCTTGGGGGAGTTTTAAAAAATATACATTTAATAATAGAAATGTTTAATAATATCAACAAATGATTTTTTATATAAAATAACTTTTTATCCTTAAGTATTAAGCCAAACTTAATAATTTCCCATGGGACGATAAGTCTTACAGATAAATATTTTTGGTTGAATCCAAACTAATACTTCATCCCAAAATGTTTGTACCAAATTACATTAAAAAAACGTGTTCAAAATGTTTAAATTGTTTCAATATCTAAATTACTAGGGATGTCCTGATCAGGTTTTTTGCCCTCGAGTCCGAATAATTTGAATAAACCGATAAAACCCAATCCGATACTTCTATAATACATGAAAAAGAATAAAGAAGAGTGAAGAAACAGATTCAGGATGTTCCTTATTTTTAAATTAATTCACCTTATTTTAAAACATTCAACAACTCTATTAACACACAGAGCACTTATGAGGTAGCTTGAACAATCAAGCAATAAACATAAATTCTCCACTTTTGGACTTTAGTGCAACAGTAAATATAAAAAAATCGAAAATAAAAACAAACTATACTTGGGCTTTCCGTTTTATGCTGTTTCCGTGTTCTGCTTTGCCGGCATTAAATCAATAGTGTCTTTGCAACAAAGTGATGTCATGAAAAACGCGTTGCTGTTTCTGTGTGAAGTCAAGAATGAGGTCCGACTCTGTGCCTCCTCAGAACTATAGATAAGAAATTATATATATTCATTCATTCATTTTCTTTTCGTCTTAGTCCCTTTATTAATCCGGGGTCGCCACAGCACCTTCCAGCCGCAACCCATCTCTGGGAAACATCCATACACTCTCACTCACACTCATACACTATGGACAATTTAGCCTTCCCAATTCACCTGTACCGCATGTCTTTGGACTGTGGGGGAAACCGGAGCACCCGAAGGAAACCCATGCGAATGCAGGGATAACATGCAAACTCCAACAGTTTCAACATCACTGTTTTAGACAATCTCTCAAAAATTTGTTTGAGAACTTTCTATCTGTAAAGTCAACATTTTCCATCTTCAGATCAATTGTTTTGGGAGATATCGTTGAATATTTCATTCATTCATTTCCGAGATGCGTTCTTGATATCGAGGATGCATCAATGCAGACTTGAGCACAAAACTCGAAGTCCTAAAAGTCATTGCGGCTGAGGAGGCATTGTATATAGATTTATCATAGATAAATACACTAGATATTGCATACGGACCCTGAACATGGGTCAATACTGCTGCCATATTTGTACAGTGCAAGTCATTCAACTGCATTTAGTGAAGACTAAAGCCAATCTGAAGATGCTGGACTTTTGTGCTGTATACAGGTGTAGTAATGGGCAAACAAAGAAAACAAAGCAATAAGGCCTAACATTTAAAAATAAGATTTTTTTTTTTTTTTTTTACAATTTTGGGTGTAACAAACTTTTGTGCTCATTATCGATGATAATACAGTAACTTACTGCATTGACCATAAAGTAAAGTAGCACCATCTTGCACTAAATTTTCAAGGCTTATGCTAGTTTTGTTTAATAAAATCAACAAACAATGTAAATAAAATATAACAACAAGATTCTGTGATGACAGAAACTTGTTTTATTGTCGACTAAGTGAAGAAATGGCTAGTTCTTTAAGTGACTTATAAGGGTGCCTAATAACATAACAGTGCCTTGAGAAGCAGGGATATCGATGGTTCACAAAAATTGTTCTTAACAGAGATTTATTCACAAACGATTCGCTCTCTCCATTAGAGTTAGAAGTGAAATCAGGAGAGGGGGTGTGTTTCAGGACATGAATTAGATAAAATTTAACGGAGGGTGGAAAATACATTTACTGTACATGAACACAAACATATGCTCTTTGTTAGCAATGCCCATGTGGTTAAAAATTATTTGCATACTGTCCACTGGGAAAACTCACAATCATAGATATAAATGTATATGTGTGTGTGTGTGTGTGTGTGTGTGTGTGTGTGTGTGTGTGTGTGTGTGTGTGTGTGTGTGTGTGTGTGTGTGTACACACTACCCTGTACCAAAATGGCAGAAATGGTACCAAAATCTATAGGTTGTTTTCAGTCACGTGGTTCTGGTGATGTGTAAAATTCAGATGGAGGGCAGGAATAACTGGGAGACACAGAGGAAACTCTGTATTTTTTTGATTTATACCATATTTCAAAGGAGGTACAAATAGAAAATGATCACATATGTTGGGCGCGATACACACCATATAATTACGTTACATGAAAAATACTATAGTAAATACTATAGTGTTTGGAAGCATACTATAGATAATTACTTGATTTAAACTGTCATAGAAATAATATTGTTGCTGTGGTACAACACAATTGAACTGTAGTAATAAATTATTCAATAGGCTTTAGTTTTCTACCCTGTAATCGCAATGCACCACACCACAGTTTACACTAACGTTACATTATTTATTACAGTTTATCAGTTTACTATGCTACAGTATTCTGTAGCATTCATCAACAAAGAATTGTACACATTATACACTTTACTATGTGGTTCAAAAACATTTTGTAAGGGTTTTGTAAGGGTTTCAAAAAAGTTTTGTTGCAAGGGTTGCAACTCAACAAGCTGCACATTTCAATGTTCACGTTACAGTTGTTTGTTTTTTGCCAAAACGCCTGTAAAGACATGAATTATTACAAAACAAGACAGAGATTTCATTGTAGCGATTACATGGCAGGGTACTATTTATATTCTCCTGAATTTTGTATAAGTGTGGTAGTGTTTGTATCTGAATTTTATATAACACATTAATATATTTATTTAAATAACACAAATTATCGTGTTCAAAAAGCTTGTACACATGGATGTATTGAAAAAATGTTTATTACATGCCACCTGCCGCCTTTTCTTCCGTTTTTCAGCCAGTTTCTTGAAATTTCTTTCCATTAAAACGTTTGAAAGTCTATAAAAGCTGTTCTGCATTTCATATTTTGGCCGATTTAAACAATTATAAACTACAAAAAACAGAAATATTGTGATGTTCTGATAGCGATTCCTATGTAGAAGTACCACTTCCTTCCCTCCGTCTGAATTTCGTGCAACATCAATGACGTCATGTGAAAACAACCTATTAACCATTCCTTCCAATAGACAACAATAGCATAGGCAACATCTAATGTAAATATCTATGTAGATATGTAGAGATGTATCTATGTAGAAATATAACTTATTTATCTCCAGTTTCCCTAAAAGAGACTGTGAAAGTAAACATTAACATAAAATTCTTAATAAAGGCATAAACACTTTAAGGGTGTTTATTTGCTGAAATTGGTATTAAAATCTCTTTTATATTGTGTAAAGTATATTTGTAATGTTTTTGATCATGTTGATCTATTGAAAAACAATAAGTCATTGTATGAATGCTGTAACATTTAAATAATTTTTTGTTAAAAATGTGTGAAGGTAATATGACCATTAGGAAGAACGCAGCATCCAAAGTCCCTTTAAGGCAAGTAATTTCACTCGGCGGCCATCTTTAAAATGCCTCTCGGGTATTAAGCTCGGGCATTCTGTCTGAATGAATTGTTTACCAAGCTTATGATTACATTACATATTTGGAATCACCAATAAAATTAAACAACAACTGTCTCATAAATTTTATTTTTAAATGTTCGAATCAAACGAAATCAGCATTTTTTTCAGGTTGCCCAAGCCTGCCAAAGTATTTGGCAGCATCTCATCTCTCACAGGATGCCTTCTATGTTCTTGCAATCTCCTGAGTTCGTTCCAGGTAACCCAGCAAGACCGGTCTCCAAGAGAACGCAAGTCTGTTCTTTACGTTCTTGGAATTAAGAAACGGCGACTTTGACCCATTGGCTGTTTCTCAAAGTGCATTCTTGAGCGATCTTGCGTCCTTGTGTTCACGTGTAACGTCATCATCAACCGGTCAAAAGAATGGTCTCCACAAGAAAACAAATCTATTGTCATCGTTCTTGGAATTGAGAAATTGTTTGTTGTATCAGTCACCACCTACTGTAAAATTACCAGACTCTTTTTGCTCCTTGTTGCGTCTATGAGCGCTCTTCGTTGTGCCTATCAGTGCTCCTCGTTGCGCCTATGAGCGCTCCTTGTTGCTTCGGCATGAGCTTATGCCTACAGACTGCTCTGAATTACAAAAGACTTATAACCACATAAGAACCCAAACAAACTATAAAACCTACCCTCTCCCATTGTTATCCATAAACAATCTAGTGTTGTATCTGTTCTCCTGTTAGTGTGACAACCAGTTCTTTTAAATCGGCATCTGCCATGACAAAAAATGAATGAATGTGGGTGGTATTTATGCACTGAAACCCACTGGGTGGGCCACGCCACTGATTAGATCAGCTCAACACCACAAATAGAAGATTCCGAGTTGAAACACTTCTACTCACATTCATCACAAAACTACAAACAATACCCACCCGACATGTCTTAAAGGAAGCAATGCCACTCCACCTACCGGGGAAAGTAACGTTAAAAGAAAACAATGCACGTTACACAGCAATTTGGCAACTTTCTTTTTTGGCAAAAATCTGACAAGTTGATTAAATGGACTTAGAAAAAAATATTTGTGCAACCCAAACAAATTAAATAATTATTTTCAAACGAAAAACTGTAGGACAATCCCTCACTTTATGACCCCTGGCTCAAAGTTGGCAACAAAACAAAGGTACACTCACAAGTTAACAGTGTTTGCAATGGAAAAGATTTAGAAACTTTAAATCATCACAACATAAGAAAATAATATGTCTGTTAAAGTAAGTCTCGTCAGTGTGTAATGCATAGTGTTTGCATGAACTCTAATGTCATGGTGTAGAAATAAATGTTAAACAAACAAACTGGGGACCAAATCCAAAAACAAAAAACAAACAAACAATGATCCAAAACCAAGTACCCATACTAGTAATGTCGGCAGTCTTTTTAAAAGTGGAGCTCCAGCCAAGGTTTGTCAGTCAAGGCAAATACATGGGTTTAACTGGCAAGATGCACCAGAACGTGAGGACAGGGCCATCACAAAAGATAAATTAATTTTTTGACATCTTGAGATTAGTTGAAGTGAGTGAGCTCGTTTTTTGCAGTTCGCTAACGTTTTAAATTAGAAATAAGAAATTCCACAAATAATTAGTTGTTTAATATGAATTAACTTGTGTGACATTGTATTGACTTCCACAAAATGTTTTAAACTGATCTTTACTTTTTAAAGTAAAAAAAGTAAATCAAGGTTAACCTGAGGTTCTTGCAATTGACAAAATGACAGAAATTAAAATCTCTTAATTTTATAAAAGCTAACATGAATTTGATGGCTAAATTTTGTAATATTTGAGCTGTAAAGTTTAAATAATGACATTATACACTTTACATTGACATTATACATAATGTAAATTACTGTAATTGAGTATTTTTTTTCAGGAATTGTAACTTACTTAGTAGTTTTAAAAATGTGTACTTTTAATTTCCCTTGAGCAAATATCGGTACTTTACGTTACGTTTCACACACATAGCTGCATGTAAACGCATTAGCCTTTCACAGTGTAATACTCACTACTCTTGAGTACTTTTAAAAGGGCTACTTTTTTTTTATGCTTTTAGTAATATCTACAACAGATACGTTAAGTTAGAGTTTTACTTGAGTATGCTTTTTCAGTACTTTGCACCACTGCTGTGGAAGTTAATAGCTGCTTCTTTTTCAACATCCTTTATAATATGTTTTGTGTTCAACAGAATTAATCTCAAACCAGTTTGAAACTTGTAAGGGGGAGTAAAGGATGACATCATTTAATATTTGACAAAACTATCCTTGCAAAATGCATATCATGTCTTGGGAGAATTAAAAGATTTCAATTTTATGTTTTGTGATGATCAATATATATTTTTTTTTGTAAGCTGAAAATCATGCCCCAGTGCACAGTGCAAATTATTTTAACTTACATTAAACACAGAATATCTTATAAATTTGATCATTATCATTTATTCCTAGGAGCCGTCCTGGTTCATGGAGCTCCTCATTCTACGGACGCAAAGCTCCTCTGTCAAGTATGATCACTAATGTCCCTCCAGGAAACCCTTACCTTTATCCCAAAGCCCCGGTACTTTCCATGAAATAACTCTAAGAGGAAGAATGTTCTTTCACAAAGAAAAATAAATGATGAAGAAATATGGGAAATGAGAATCTTCCTTTTTATAATATCCAATCTGTGTTTGTGAATAGATCTATAATGATGCTATGTCAATGACTGATTCTCTAAGCTCTGAGTAATGATGAGCATAATTTCCCTTGATTTAGATGAGTGGTTCTGTAAATGTGGAGGTTGTGCCATTGTCTTAATGTTCATGTGTGTGCGTGTGTGAGTTTACATGTTTGACTATATGTGTGTCCATGCGGATAAATGAGTGAATCATTTTCTCACAGATCCTCTTTTGCATGCGTTTATTGCTTTGGTACATCCAAAAAGCACTTGCAGACTGATTGCAAAAAGAGATATTTTGTGGTTATGTAGCAATGGCAATGCAAATAAAACTTTGTTCGTTCTGATCTTAAAAGAAAACAAAAGACATGCATTTCTGAAATGCTCTAGTTTTGCAGCCCAAGAACTGCGGTTTAGAGAATAAATGAAAGAGCACTAATGTAGCTTCACCTGCTTACAGGAAATAGGTTTCCTGTTTCCCCCTTTGTCAACTCTACGCTTCTGTGTCAAAAACAGTCTGCTCTGGAAGCATCCAGATGAAAAGACTTCCAACTAGTAAGACTGAACATGTATTTATGACTTTAAAAGGCACTCAACAGGTGCTTGTGATACACTGATAAGAAATGATTTAGTGATAAAGTAAATACTACAGTCTTAAAGTCAATTCTGTATTACTGCAAATGTGTATAAATGTAAAATTAACAAGAAGTTAATATTAAAGAGACTCATCCTTTCATTCTTTTTCTTTCGGCTTAGTCCCTTATTTTTCAGGGTTTGCCTCAGCGAAATGAACTGCCAACTATTCCAGCTGAGCATGCAAACTCCACACAGAAAATCAGGCTCATTCTGAAAATTTACCTCTATATACATTTCTGGAGACCACAAAATATATCCCAGGTGTACTTTTTTTTTATTTTTTTTGCAGTTTTTGTTTTCACAAATCCACCAGAGGCTGCTGTGTATGCTTTCTCATATCTCAAATTTTTCTCACGAGTGCCATTTGTGCCTGCTGTTCTTGTATAAATCCACTGTCAACAGACTGACTGACTAACCGACTGATCCCCCCACCCTCCTCCTTCCCTAAACTCAACTAATAGTATTTTCATAGTATAATTCTGACTGCATATTTCGCAATCCCCAGAAACGCATATAGGGCTACGTTTTCAGAATGAACCTATGTTGCAGAAATGTCAACTGACCCAGCCGAGAATCAAACCAGTGACTTTCTTGTTGTGAGGTGACAGTGCTACCCACTGAGCCACCATGCTGCCCTATTAAAAAGATAGTTCACCCAAAAAAAAATCATTGTCATTATTTATTCATCCTCCACTTGTTTTAAACCTGTTTGAGTTTCTTTCATCTGTTGAACAAAAATAAAGATGTACTGAAGATTTATGGAGGAAAAAACAGCTATTGACTTCCATAGCATTTTTGTTATACAGTATACTATGGATGTGGATGCTGTGTTTATCCCCAGCATTCTTCAAAATATTCTCTTTTTTGTGATTAGAAGAGAGAAATTCATGTTTGGAATATTTTCATTTTGGGGTGAACTATCCCTTTAAATATATGATTATTTTAAGAAATAACAGTTAATAATTAATTAAATACTCAATTTTTTAGACTGGTCTCCCCTCATGCACTGAAGCAGGTAATTAAAAAAAAAAGTATGGCACCACCTATGAACATGGTCGAGAGTAGTAATTTGTCAGGTTATCAAGCTTATTTGTAGTTGGTGTTGTCTCTGTTTTAGATGCTGGATTCCATTTCAAGATTTATTGCCTGATTTTGATTTATTATCATTGTTACTGTAATTGCATCCTATATCATATATTTTAATTTAACTACATTTGTTACTTTTGTAGTGGGTAAGAAACTAACGTTGTCCACAAAATTCATATGAAAGAAGCCTATTCAATGCACTAGTAAAAAACTGCAGAAGCACTAGTAAAAATAAAACTATTATAATTAATGATGTTGGAGAAAGTTACATCTAAATGTAATATGTTACATCATGCATTACTTTGAAATGTAACTAAATACAGTAGTTAGTTACATATAGTTGAAGTCAGAATTATTAGCCCCCCCTGAATTATTAGTCCCCCCATTTATTTTTTTCCCCAATTTCTGTTTAACAAAGAGAAGATTTTTATTCAACACATTTCTAAACATAGTAGTTTTAATAACTCATTTCTAATAACTGATTTATTTTAGCCAAAATAAAACAAATAAGACATACTGTGAAAATTTCCTTGCTCTGTTAAACATAATTTGGAAAATATTTTAAAAAGTAGAAAATTTTCAAAGAGGGGCTAGTTAACCTGCCTAGTTAACCTAATTAACCTAGTTAAGTCTTTAAATGTCACTTTAAGCTGTATAGAAGTGTCTTGAAAATATCTAGTAAAATATTATGTACTGTTATCATGGCAAAGATAAAATAAATCAGTTATTAGAAATGAGTTATTAAAACTATTATGTTTAGAAATGTGTTGAAAAAAATCTTCTCTCCGTTAAACAGAAATTGTGAAAAAAATAAACAGGGGGCTAATAATTCTGACTTCAACTGTATATACAGTTGAAGTCAGAATTATTAGCCCCATTTTTATTTATTTTTTTCTTTTTTTAAATATTTCCTAAATTATGTTTAACAGAGCAATGAAATTTTAACAGTATGTGTGGTAATATTTTTTCCTCTGGAGAAAGTCTTATATTTGTTATTTCTGCTTGAATAAAAAAAGTTTTTAATGTGTGCAAATACACAATAAATTAATATTAAAGTTAATAATAAAATGATATCATTCGGAACCACTTGGCTGTAAGTATATGGAATAAAATAAAATTTTTGAGTGAACTATCCCATTGGGTGACTTACATTTTAATCACTATGCAGTGAATAGGGAATGAAACAGAGTAGAACTTTTTACAGAGTAGTGTGCATTTCAAAACAACAGAATTTAGTTCAGAGGTGAATAGTAAGAAAAGTTTTTTCTTTTTCTTTTTTGCTAAAAGCTCTACCATATATGTAGTTTCTAATTGCTGTGGTTGCAAATACTTATGAAAGATAATAAAATTTCAGGCAGCAAATGTAGATGATCTTCTGGTGCTGTCTTGGTCTTAATCTTGGTTTGTAGTCAGCCACTCAGTCTTGGTTTTGGTGGTCTTGACTGCAACACTAGTGGACGTACGTGTCGTCTGCAAATGTGCAGCAAAACAGAGCAATGTATGTCAGGTAGACAACATTCAAAGTGATGCTTGAATATATCTGTGTTAGGCAAAGGGAAAATCTTTTGTTTCAGTTAGTTTGGCAGTTGAGCCATGGTGGGAATAAAAGCCTCTCTGCGGTATTTCCAGAGATGGAAATGTGGTTTACTGGTAACTAACGTCCATCTTGGGGCCAGTGAGAGGGACCAGACCTGTCTTTTATTTCAAGTTCTTTGTCTAAACTGACCTTCAGCCCATCGCAATGAGCCGTGTATGACAAGTTGAAGGCCTTTTCAAGATGAGACAGATTTAGTCAATATATGCACAAGAATGAAATGCATCTTGCGTTTCTGACATATTTTGATTCAGCTTTTGATATATATAGTAACATCATGCACATGCAATGCCTATTACCATGAGTTAGTTGTCAAAGTGTATACTTAGAAAAAGACTTCAGCAATGGATGAGTCTTAAGGGTCACCTCATCTAAGATGCATATAAAGATATTTGTAGGATTTTTGGATACCAAAAACACAGTGTTCAACATAGAATAATCACTTTGCTCAAAACCATCTGACACTAGTTCTGCACTGGCGTTAAGCATAAAAAATAACTTTTAACAACAGTTAGCAAATTTATACAATTTGAAATGAAAATAATGTAGCAATGTATACACAGCCTACAAGCAGCTTTCATTTAGTCTACGTGGTGAATCCTTGAGAACTATATTGCCAACCCCATTGCCAATTCTTTTACTTTAACTCCAAATTCCCTGTTGCATGTACTCCTATTGAAAAATTTCACCAGCGAACAATTGTTGAACATGTGTAAATGTGACTCAACTGTTTAATTATTCTTTTTTATTGTCTAAGCAAGGTGTTAATGTTGTAGTATTTTAGATTTAAAATGACTATTGGAGAGAGGTGGGCTAGAAAGGGATACTGTATGTATTGTCAACTAAAAATCTTTATTATTATTCATTCATTTTTACTTCAGCTTAGTCCATTATTTATCAGGGGTTGCCACAGAGAAATGAACCGTCAGGTTTTCCAGAATATGTTTTACGCAGCGAATGCCCTTCCAGCTGCAACCCAGTACTGGCAAACACCCAAACACACTTATTCACAAGCACTCATAAACTATGGCCAATTTAGTTTATTCAGTTCACCTATAGCACATATCTTTGGACTGTCGGGGAAACCAGAACATCCGAAGGAAACCCACGGCAACACGGGGAGAACATGCAAACTCCACACAGAAATGCCAAACCAGCGACTTTCTTGCTGTGAGGCGACTGTGCTAACCACTGAGCCACCGTACCCCTTTATTATTATTATTATTATTATTATTATTATTATTCATTAATTCATTCATTTTCTTTTTGGCTTAATTCCTTTATTAATCTGGGGTTGCCACAGCAGAATGAACCGCCATCTTATCCAGCATATTTTTTACGCTGCGGATGCCCTTCCAGCTACAACCCATCACTGGGAAACACCCATACACACTCATTCACACACATACATAGACAATTTAGCTTGCCTAATTAACCTATACCACATGTTTTTGGACTGTGTGGAAAACCGGAGCACCCGGAGGAAACCTACACCAACCCGGGGAGAACATGCAAACTCCACACAGAAATGCCATTAGACCCAGCTGGGGCTCGAGCCAGCAACCTTCTTGCTGTGAGGTGATTGTGCTACCCATTGCACTACCATGCACTACCATAGTAGTAGTAGTAGTAGTAGTAGTAGTAGTATTTTAAATAACATGCATTAATTAATCAAGAACTGCTTTGTATATTTTTGTTAATGTTCATATAACTTCACAAAATTTTGCAGTGGCATCATTTCTATAGCCTACATTCACTTGACCAACAGAATAAACAAAAGCCAGGAGGATATAAGCAACCATAAGTATAGGTTTTTAAATTTGCTTCTGCACACACTGCATCAAAGTAACAGTTATATGATAATTGGATAACAATCCATGCACGAAAAATGGGTAGAAGCTGATTACATATCATTTGTATTGTGTAATCAGATTTCAATTTGTAATTAGATTTAATTCTTGAAATTATCATAATCAGATTACAGTTACTTTCCTATGGATTACATGATTTAAAAATATTTGCAATAATAAAGTATATCATGATTCATTGATTCCTCCTAATGATTTTTTCTAACTGAAGAAAAAAATCTAAAACAGTACTAATGTGTGTCATTTTGTTAAGCTTTGAATTGTAATGGCCATGTAAATGTTATTTACGGTAATTTTATTTGTAATCTATTCATCTGATTCTCGGCATACATTTAAACAAATATATTAATAAAAAAAGGTCAAAAGTAATCTAAAGGTAACCCCAAAATAGTCAAAATGCATTAACTAAGTTACTGGGTCCAAATTGTGCAATTTGCAATTAGTAACCGACTACATTTACTAATCTACCCTGCCTTGATGTTAAAAGTGTTTTGAAGCCATATAGTCAAGGACACTTGAAGCCAGACCTACTGTACAACCTGAAAAAATGTAACGGCTAATGCTGTGATAAGTAGAAAAGGAGGTCAGATGTCTTTTTTTTTTTTTTTTTGAATGGTTGTCAAAGGAGGAGAGGGTAAAGTGTAGAAGGGATACAGCAGTGGCATGTGCACATATTGTAAATATAGCATCATTTTTGTGACACTGTACAACAATAATTACTATTGTATTGCATTTTTTAATATGTTTAATTCTAAACATTAATTTGTGAATTTTACTTTTAGAAAAAAAATATTTTAAAAGAGAAAGCAGAATAGTGAATGTCGCAACACTTGGAAAAGATTTGTAGATGACTTGTAGATTATTTTGACTCAGGTTTTTACCAGTTATAATAATATTGCAACGACAAAGAGCCACATGCCCCTAAGATGAGATTTTCATTGTAATGAATAGAGTTGAAACCAATTGGAATGATGTGTGTGAGGCTAGTGACATTTTGCGCTTCACGCTTTACAATACAATACAATTACGTTAGTTCATGTTAGGTATTCATTCATACCAGTAAATATATTAACTTAATAAAACTTTAGTTTAAAGCGCTACCACACATTTTTTTTACAAAATAAAGGTAATCAAAATATGATTATATTATGATTAAAAATATTATTTCTATGGCTTAGCATTTTATTCTTTCTATCTCAAAGATTACATTACAATAAAAAATGTTGTGTCTGTAATTGCTCTAAATCTGTTTTTAATAAAATGAAATATAATCCTAATGTGGTTACATGTGTATTCTAAGTGGTAGTTTACCAAAAAATAAAATGTATTCACTTACTGCAAATGTTGTCGTTACTTATTTATTTATGATAAAAGAAGATATTTTGGGAAAAAATTGCTGGAAACTGGTAGCCACTGACATCCATAGTGTGGAAAAAATACTATAGAAGTAAATAACTACCAGTTTCCAACATCTAAACTGAAATAGAATTGGAACTGAGTGAATGATGTCAGAATTTCATTTTCATTTGAACTATCCCTTTAACGAGTAATTCACATTGTTAGGACATTACATGGTTTAAAGTTAAGATGAACAAACAATGAACAATCTATTACAATATGTATTAATTTTTTGTTCATGTTAGTTTTAGTCGTTCAATGTTCTTACAATGCATTAACTAATGTTACAAGCACTACTTTGTATTTAATAATGCAATAGTCAATGTTAATTTGACAAATAATTAAAATGAACAATTATTAAATGCTGTATACTTATTTTTATTAAATACATTAACTAACAGTATTACTACACGGCTGACTAGAACACTTAATTTTGATTGGTCACTCATTACATTCCAAGATTATTCCGAGATAACAACCACTGAATAACACAGGCTGATCTAGGAACTTCGAATCACCTTGATCGTCAATGATTACGTTCCCTATACTTACATCCACATTCATATATATCTGCTTGTCTGTCACACCAAAGCCTGTCGAGCTTTATTCTGCAATAACAAGCTTGTTACAAGGGGAGTGTGGCAGAGAGTCAAATGTAGGAATGGAGCAAGGCCGGTTGCACAAGTGATAGTGAGCATCACCTGTTCATGCACTGGTCTTGACTCTCACTGAAGAGTGGAAGCATAAAAGGAGGAGTGACAACAGAAGAAGATAAGAGACAACCTGAAAATAGCTGCACACCTCAATACGCATAAGTGTCCTCCTAGGCTTCAGTTCATGGTACCGGGTAAACATCGTGCTTGCCTGCATCAGCCTATGCAATAGTCTGTAATAGTGTTGTCTAGGTACTGAAATTTTAAAAACATCCAGTGCTAAACAGTGCTCAACAGAAATGACTGTGTGATTGGCCGTGAAGGTCATTAGTTCACCGATCTTCACCGTGTGTACAAGACCATTGGAGCGTTTTAAAGCCGCGAAGATCAGTCGATTGCTCGTCTGTGTTTGCACTCTGTAAATATCCATGAAGTGCAGAGAACTGATGACCTTCACGGCCAATCAGCATCATTTCTGTTGAGCGCTGGTGAATACTATGGCAAATCAGCGGTTTAAGAATACGCTTAAGAGTGCTTAAATGTTAGTGGGAAATTAAAGTATTTTTTTCTATTTTAGCACTAAAAATTCAGTTTTAATATATTCTAATATAGTGAAAGAATCAGTTCAATAACTTGAGTTTGATAAATGGCATCTAAAACGTGTGTTTGGGAAAGAAAATGTTAGCTAACTTGTGACATTTCCCTAAAAGTAGCTCAAAATGAGGTCTGATATCCCTTTTTATTTTCACCATCTATTCAGAACGGACCTTCAGGTCACTTGGAAGGTGGTAAAATGATGAATTTGTGTCACTTTCTCTTCGCTGATAAGATATACAACCAGGTACACAGTGTTCCTGTATGAGTCCAGGCGATACTTCCAGGTTTCTTTCCACCGCAGCCTCGATTTCGCTTTTAAAATGGTGGCCACGTGAAATCAGTCCTATGCATGTGCCAGGACCTTCCGATCACAAGTCCAAATTTCTAACCACCTCCTTTTCACACCAGCACACAAATGCAAATGCATTTCCTATTTCAACGATTCCTGCACAGGCCTAAAACTAGCAAAAAAAACTCTTGCATCACATCTGCACCCACATTGTGCCTGGCATAAGAAAGTGGCAGTAAAGCTGGAACAACGGAGTGAAGATCCTTTTGCAGGTTTTATTACACAGAATGGTCAGGTGAGCAATGGTCAATATAGGAACAAACAGAAGTGAATATGCAATCTAGAGTCGTAGTCAAAATAACAGGCGATAGGTCAGAAGGCAGGCAGCATACAATGTAAACAAAACAAAAAAAAAACAAAGCAGGGCCTAAACACAGAAGGCAAGGCAAGGGAAGGGAAATGCGTTGTAATATTCACAATCAGTTTACAAGACTCAGCAACTTCTGTGTGTTAGTGTGCTGTTTAAATAGTGCAGTAATCAGTGGGCAGCTTCAGCTGTCTGAGTGTTTGTAATCAATGCTGACTTGGAGCAGGTGTGTGTGTGTTGCATGACCGGAATGTGTAGTTCATTTTGAGGCAGGATTGTAGTGTTGTGTGAATGAGAATGTTCTCCAGTGATCTATGGTGGTTAGATCGCTGGTGATCGTGACATTTATGTTCATTTACCGGTAATTTCATGGAAAGGACTGTTTGTGTATTAGACTATAAAGACTATTGGATATTTAATATTATACTCATATTTATTATTTAGTAAGCACTAAGCAAACTAAATCTATGGATCTTTTTTATTTTTGTGTGAACAAATTCTAAACGACTGTCTAGTCAAAGTATTAGTCTAAATATTAGCTTTTTATAAAAACCCACCCCACGATTCAGACCCCAAAATTTATAGGCATGACCGTTTAAAACTCAATTCTTCTTCTCTCTTCTCAGTTTCTTAAGCTTAGTCTTTTTCTTGTCTACATCGTATCATTGGCTCAATTTTCAAGATGGGGTCACAAACATAATGAGTGATTCAGCGACAGTCCTTTCGGGTCTTCACCATACTCGCTCGGCCGAGAGATTAATTTCCCTTCTGCCGCTTACGTCTTTTTTTTTTTTTTTTTTTTTTTGTCATTTCCACATAAAGAGGCTAAATGTCAAGCATGCCTGACTCCCTCCAGTGACACATCCATTCCTGCAGATAATTACCATAAGGAAATTGATGCTTTAGTGTGCAGAGGGGAATTTAATTTACTCTGACATCCCCCTGCATAATGCATTCCCAAATAAAGTGAGTTATTTTCAGACCCAGATTAAGAATTTAAATATGGCAGACTATTAATGTGATTACCAATCTCAAACATCTACCTCTTATTTAGGTAGTTAAACCAATTATGGATTACATGATGTTAATGCCATAAATTAGAAGGTGTGAAGCTGCTTAAACATCCATGAAATAAGCAGTAAGAAATGTTTCTGTTCTTTTGCTCATTGCCTTATGATACTAGATAATTTCATATGTTTTATAGCTTGTTGGAAATTGCTGGATTTTTATCTTATCAAACATAAATAGCATGGGATTAGTCAGCATTTAGCAATGAGTGCTAATGAATGTTGGCATTAGGTGTAATAAACAATCAACTATAATTTTTAAAAGCATATATTAATCTAACTTAACACAACATATACAGTTCAAGGCAATGTTTTTTGCCATCCTGTGATTTTTTAAAATTCTTTCTCAAATATTTCCCAAGTGATGTTTAAGGAAGCAAGGACATTTTGACAAGCTTTCATATCATATTTTCTTATGAGGAAAGTCATATTTTGTTTAGTTTGGCTGGAATAAACACAGTTTTTACCATTTAAAAACAATGAATTGACTCTAATTAACTTAAGTCATCTAGTTAGCCTAATTAACCAAGTTAAAATTTTAACATGGCACTTTAAGCTGAATATCTTGCTAAATAACTAGAAACATATTGTGCACTGTCATCCTAACAAATGACATTAGTTATTCGAAATTAGTTATTAAAACTAGTATTATAAAACTTATATTTTAAAATGTGTAAAAACAATCTTTATGTGTACGGAAATGGGCTCTATGCACAGCTAGAGTTTTAAAGCCGACAATAAACTTAATGTGACTATTTTCAATTTAATTTGTTTTTACAGCATTGATGTTGTAATGTAATTACAATACATTCAGTTAGGTAGACTTAAGCATTCATTTAGTTTTTCAAGCGTAAAACGATATGAAAGACCATTGTAACTACTAGCAGCGCCAGTAGCAACAGGCTAGAGCAGAAATTCCATTGAAAATACTGGGTCATATTTTAAAGACATGTCGGGGAAAATGGAATTCAATGCAGTGTTTCTTTGATTTGAGACCCACTTTATATCGTATATCTAACAGCCAGAGAAGATTGCTGATTTTTAAAGAATCAAATCTTCAACGTGACAATTTTGTAATGGAAAGACAGGTCACCGGATACCCATTGGGAAATATTTTTAACAAGAATTAAAATTTCACAGGAGGGCTAATAACTTTTATTTCAACTGTAGGTTTACATAAGATACACACTTTGAATATTAAAATGTACCATATGTAGGAATTTAAATTGACATTGTATTAATTGTTATTTTGTATTAGTGATTGTATTATGATGGCATATAAACCTAATGTAAAGTATTCCTGGTATCACTGTACTGTATTGTGTCGCTATTGATGAAGTTAATAATGTAACTTTATCTGCAGAACAAAACTATTTAATCCATTTTATTAAATATAGTATTCCCAAATTAATAATTTGTCCTTTTTTTCTGTGTAGGACAGGGTTTCAGTAATTTTGATGTCACATACCCCCAAATATGATCCTCCTCATCCAGAGGACCCCAATTCTAAAATTTAAAAAATATCTATATTGTTAATTTTCAGATTATACGTTTTTCCTGCCTGTTACAGTACTTCATTTGTTCATTTATTTATACATTTTTATTAAGTTTGTTTTTATTCATTTTAATCTACACTGAAAAGGTGATTAGATACTTTACTTAAAAAAGTGAGTAAATCCTTTGCAACTTGTAATTCTTAAGTAGACCTAACTTATTTTTTTATAATTATAAGCATAGTTCATTTACTTAGCATATTAGATGACCTATTTTTATTTTAAGGCAATGGGTTTATTCCCTTTTTTTGAATATGAATGAATGAATGCATTTTTTACAGTGTAGACAGATTTTTTCTGAATGCATTCACAAAGGATATCACTAGACAAACAACAAAACAACAACAACAAAAACAATAACAACCGTTAAAAACTACTAACAAAAACAAATAAATATATATTTTTAAACAGTGTTCCTTTTTGTTAACAATAACAACATGAATTACCATAAACTAACAATGAAGAGTATGCTACTTTAACAGCTTTATTAATCGTAGTTAATTTTAAATGAGCTAGCTGTTTTGTAATAAAATTTTGCTAACAATAAGCGGATATTTCTTAGCTAGGTAAAAATGTCTAATACGTCTTTGGGGTTTTTTGTTATTGCTTTAATGAAATGTTTCTTCTTCTTTTAAAAATGTGTAAACTTTTGCAATTCATGTTTAACACTGTTTTATTTTGTCCCGTTAAATGGTTTCAAGCCCCGGCTGGATCAGTTGGCATTTCTGTGTGTTTGCATGTTCATGCTATAGGTGAATTGAATAAGCTAAATTGGCCGTAGTGTATGTGTGTGAATAAAGATTGTATAGATGTTTTCTAGTGTTGGGTTGTGACTGGAAAGGCATCCACTGCATAAACATATACTGGACAAGTTGGTGGTTCATTCTGCTGTGGTGACCCCTGATTAATAAAGGGACTAAGCAGAAAAGAAAATGAATTAATGAATGATATTTAGTTATTTTTTTATTATTATGATTTTTGCCTGTTCCAGTAGGCTACTTCATTTATTCATTTATATACACCTTTTTGTTACATTTGTTATTATTCCTTTTAATCTACACTGAAAAGGTGATTCGATACTTTACTTAAATAAAGTTAAACACTTTGTAACTTGTAATTCTTAAGTAGATTTTTTTTATAATTATGCACATAGTTCAATTACTTTTTAATTCAATGGGTTTATTCACTTTTTAAAGTAGTCATCTAATCACTTTTTGTTTTGTTTTCACTTTTTTGTTGTTATTATTATTAGTATTGCATTTAGCTAGTTTTAGTCCAATTGTTTTTCATACTAATGTTTATTTTTCATGTTAAAATGATTATGCAACTTATGTTCAAGTTTTATGAATTAAAGAATTTTTTAATTTACATTTCCACTAACCCCCAGCATTTGCTTAAAAAGACAATCAGTTTGAAGGATAGATAGATTTTTTCTGAATGCGTTCACAAAAGATATCATTTGCTCGAGTTTGTTAAAAACAACAACAACAACAACAACAACAAAAACAACAACAACTGTTAAACAATACAAACAAAAACAAATTTAAAAATTCTTTAAACAGTGTGAGGAGGCACAATGTTCCTTTTTGTTAACATTAACAACATGAATTAACATAAACTAACAATGAAGAATATGCTACCTCTACAGCTATTCTTAATATTTTTAAATCAGCTGGTTACTTAGTTATTAAATTTTGCTTTTAAGAACCTGAACTAACAATAAACAGACATCTCTTAACTAAAGGTAAAAAATGACTAATACTTCTTTGGGTTTTTTGTTAATGCTTTAATGAAATGTTTCTTCTTTTAAAAATGGATAAACTTTTGTAATTCTTGTTTAACACAATTTTATTTTGTCCCATTAAACCACCTAAGGCCAAAAGGCCAATAATATTTGAAACTGGAAAGGGTAACACTTTAGTTTAGGTCACAATTCATGCTATTATCTACTGGTTATTAAGATATGAACTGTTCATTGGTAGTTCTAAAGTATGATCGTATTCTGCATCCCTAATCCTACCCAAAACCTTAATCTAACTTCTACCTTACTAACTTTTAATAAACAGATAATTAGTAGTTAATTAAGCTAGTAGTGTTAGTTATTGGTTTGTTATTAGCGTGAATTGTGATCTAAACTAAAGTGTTACCCTGGACAGATCACATTAATACTTATCCCTTAAAATTGTAGCCTCTGAGTTTGTGCAGAGTCATCATGCAACTCTCTGGCTCTGTGAGTCTCCTCTCTGCCCTGCTGCTAATGACTGGAGCTCCAGCAGAGTTTGCTGAGTCACTGTACATCAGAAACATTCCCTCAGCAGGGTCATCTCTTGGAGAGCTAATCGTCCCATAGTAATGGCAGTTTATACTCCATACATCATGATATGACAAATAGAAAAACATTCTGGCTTTCCAAAGAGTCACTCATATACACAAACAAGAGACGGTCCTGAAAAACACAAGCCAACATCATCCAGGGCTCCCGTTTGAGCCCACACCCAACTGCCTGAAAAAGTCCTCCTGGAGACGGAAGATAAGAGCGGCCTCCTGCCGAACATGACTCAACACCAGCAGCTACAGAGATATGGCTACCTGGAAGGGTGAAACATGGGGATCACTGGGAGGAAAAAAAGACCCTCGTTTATTAAACCAATACCACAGCCATGAGGCAATGTACTGGAAACATCATTTTAAAATATAATGACAAAACATGGGAATTAAAAAAGCCTATTTGTTTAAACCAAAATTGCTTTCTAACTCATTATTTATTGACTATTTCTATAAATATTAATGCAAAAATTATATCTCTTTGGATGATTGGAAGCAGTATAAGTACATCTGTTCTGAGTGCAATAGTATATTTTAATCAAATTATATCTGCCGCAATCTTGATTTCAGCAAAGAAAGAATAGAAATTTTAATTGTTAATTAAAATTATATATATATATATATATATATATATATATATATATATATATATATATATATATATATATATATATATATATATATATATATATATATATATATATATATATATATAACATTTTTTTATCTACACTTTCTGCACCAAAAAAATCTATTAAACGGATAGTTTATCCCAAAAAATTTAAATTCTGGCGATCAATTACTCATCCTCAACTTGTTCCAATGCAGTTTGAGTTTCTTTCTTAAGGAAAATACACAAGAATACTGGGGTGAAATGCTATTGACTGTTTAATTTCTGTTTTGACTATGGATTCTGGCGATAATTTACTATTTGCCACTGGCTGTTTTTCCAACATCATTTAACATGTTTTCTTTTGCGTTCAACAGAAGAAAAAAACATAAGTTTAGAAGCACTTGAGTAATTGAGCATGAGGAAATGGTGAGGAAATTTGAATTTTTGGGTGAGCCATCCTTTTAATAGACTTAAGTCGCACAGGAACCAGCAAGTAATGCACAGTCTCAGCTGTTCCTCTGTTCGCTTCATACGTGACCAGAAACCGGCAGGATGTACTGCTTTAATCTCACGCAACTTCTGTTTGATATCATGATGAGGTGTGTTTAAAAATGCCACCATAGAAGAAACAAATCATTGCCTGTGTCATGTTAACAAACTTAATGAGGGACATAACCTGGCATAACACAAAACATTAAAATTTTAAGGAATGTTGACTTCAGAAACCAGTGGAAAACATCAACTGTCTGGTTACCAATGTTCTTTTATATATTGTTTTCGAGAAATTATTCAGGTTTTGAATAATTGGAGTGAAAATGATAATCAAAATGTCATTTTTTGAGGGAGTGATACATTACTAAATGAGGTTAGGGCTGCAGTACCAAGACAAAAATAATATTATTCACTATAATAATTAATAATAGAATATAAATGGTCTACTAAATCAGACTTCACACACAACATACGGTATAGCATGTAGGATACCATATTCAATATCTTTATACACTAAAGCTGCTTGAAATTACTTACTTATGACATACACTGTAATAAAATGCAGGGTTCCACACAATTAAGTCATGTTGTCCCAACACAAATCGATTAAGTTAACTTAACACTTTTAGCAAATTTATGTGGATTGAACATAAAAATAAGTTGTCCCAATGAAATCTCAAGAATTGTGTTGATTCAGCTTGTTTTAAATAAGAAGTTTGAACAAGCAAAAAAATATTTATTTGTGTGTAGTTTGTGTATGATGAGATATTTTGCACAGAATTTAGTCAGCTGATATACGTTTTAACTGAATTTTGAGGTGCACTCAAAAAATGCTGTTTGTTGTTTGTTCAAACTACTTATTTAAAATGAGCTGACACAACACAATTCTCGAGTTTTTGCGGGACAAGTTAATAATTTTTTGTTTAATCCACCTAAATTTGTAAAAACTAATAAGTTAACTTAATTCCTTTATGTTATCCCAACACAAAATGATTGTGTGAAACCCACAATTGTTTAGAATGTGTGACTTTTTGATTCATTTTCATATTTCACTTCATTTCTGAGAGGGTGTGAACAAATTCCATGACAGACAATATTTAAAGATACAATAAATAAATAAATAAAATACTGTACCATCCTCATTTATGACAATATGATGATGACTTCATGTTGTCCTACATGTTGTCAACAAAAATTCCTTCATGTTGTCCCAAATCAAATCAATTAAGTTATCTTAATTGTTTTACACATTTAAGTTGATTAACCATGAAAAATAAAGTAATCCCACAAAACAAAACTTAAAAGAATTTTTAATCCAACTCATTGAAATATGGACTTTAAATGTATTTTTTAAATAAAATAATAAATGGCAGATTTGAAATTTATGTATTGCTCTTAACAAAAACAACCACAACAACAATATTAATAATAACAATAATAATAATAATAATAATAATAATAAGAAGAAGAAGAAGAAGAAGAAGAAGAAGAAGAAGAAGAAGAAGAAGAAGAAGAAGAAAAAGAAGATAATTTATTCATTCACAGCATTCAGACTGGAGCATATACACAATTCCAGTTGTGCTGGGGTGCATTTCCCTAATTCATTGCTTGCCAACAATGATCACAAGTTCTGCTATTAATGTAATAGTTGAAATGTTATTTTTTTTCTCCAAATCCACTACTGTTCCAATGAACAGAACTACACACTTATGGGGTTAGAACTATGCCCTGTGGTTAAGTTTCTTCTTAATATGAAAAATGGGCAGGGTTGGGGGTAATGCATTGCAAGTAACATTATGTAATAACATTAATATTCTAAGTAGCACGTAAGGTAATGCATTACTTTTAAAAAAAAGTTACGCATTACACATTACTTTAAAAACTAATAAAGTAATAATATTATAATAATATAGAGAGTTAATTTTTCGTTTAATTGATTAGCTTTTAAAAAATAAATTGCT
This sequence comes from Danio aesculapii, assembly GCF_903798145.1. Taxonomy (NCBI): domain Eukaryota; kingdom Metazoa; phylum Chordata; class Actinopteri; order Cypriniformes; family Danionidae; genus Danio; species Danio aesculapii. The sequence continues at coordinate 37,327,515 of NC_079447.1, read as the reverse complement.
GAATTAAAATTAACGCAGTCATGGTGAATTATGCACTCAGTGAGAGAATGCACTCCCTGGAGGATCAGACAAAAATGAAGATAGTAGAGCTTTACATTTCTACGATGGAACTGTTTTAAACTTTCAATAATCTGTAAATAGCGCATGTATTGCTCTTGAGTCAGGTAACATTATGCTAAATTGTAATTATTTGGTGTGAGTTTTTTTATGGTAAAGGTGTAGGTTATACAGTGCATTGTTAATTGCAGAGCCTCTCTATTTAAAAAAGAAAAAAAAAACTGAAAGAGATCAAATCTCAGTCAGGTGAGAAAAAGTAACTCAAAACCAACTCAAAAGTCACGTAACGCATTACTTATAAAGTTACTTTTTTAGGGAGTAACTCAATATTCTAATGCATTACTTTCAAATGTAAAGGGCTTATTTAGATCATGCACTTGAGCAAAATAAGCAATCTATTATGCAACATTTTAGGTTTTTATTGATTTAAAGTGGAGTTTTTAAAGAGTTCCACAACTGAAGGCAAACAGAGTAATAAAGTCAAACTTTCTTTATTAACCACGTTCAACGCACCCAAAGTGAAGCCCTGTACAGAAGGAAATTAATATATAACTGAAAACGCTTAAGAAACCATAAAACAAACAAATAAATAAGCAAAATGTCAACAGGTCTTAAAAGTCTGTTTTATAATATGATTTAAAAACAGGCAATGACAATGCCCTAATAAACAGAGGAAAAGCATTAGGAGCTGAAACAGCAAAGGCATTGTCCCCCTTTGAGTTTACACTTTGTTTTGGGTACATTTAGGAGAAATGTGCCCAAATAAGTAGTAAACAATAAAAATCATGTTCCATGAAGATATTTTGTAAATTTCCCTCCCGAATATATTTAAACTTTATTATTAGTAAAATCTTTAATATTGGTATTAGTAATATGCATTGCATTAAACTTAATTTGGACAATTCTAAAGGTGATTTTCTCAGTATTAAATTTTTTTAATCCTCAGATTCCAGATCTTTAAAAAGTTTGTTTTTAAAAAGTCCATTTGAGTATTAGCAGACTGTCTGGTTAATATCTGTTGATACTGCTCCTTCAACAGACATTTAAACTTACTATAAGAAACTCTGCAAGTACATGTCAACTTACACTAACCCCAACCTAACAGTCTACTTATAATTTAATGAGAATTAGTTGCAATGTAACTTTGTCAATAAACAGACCATCAAAATAAAGTGTGACCACTAAAATTTTTTGTGATCATTTGCTCACCATGAGTTTGACTTTTTTGCAGTTGAAAACAAAAGAAGATATTTTGAAGAGAGCTGGAAAATGGCAATTGCTGACTCCATAGTATTTGTTTTTTCTATGGAAGTCAGTGTTACTGGTTTTCAGCTTTCTTCAAAATATCCTCGTTTGTGTTCAGCAGAAAAAGAATCCCATAAAGGTTTCAAAAGGTTTGGAGTGAATATGTATGTAAAGTAAAATTTTTTTAGCAAACTAATCCTTTAAGCAATGAATTGGGTAATTTTGTCATGAAACACTCACCTTGACTGTAATTCAGCAACTCTTAATAGTGTTTTGATCTGTATATAATGTAATTGAAATTATTTGACACATTTCAGGCCCCTAATTTATATGAGACCCTCTGTTGGGTTATGGCCCCAGCTAATCCTTAATTAATGAACAAAATCCTATGTATTTTACATTTTGGTTTCTCATTTAAACAGGCATCATTTCACTTTTCATTTAGGAAAAGTGTTCCTCCAAAAACACTAAAACAGGTGACATGAGATAAAGAAACCCCCGTCCTTTTGAGAGAAATAAATAAATAAGAAATGATCAGTGCTCTGTCCTAACCCGCATCATCCCATCTCATGCATGGCTGCCAGTGATGGTCTACTGGGTGTCAGCTTTTATTGGCACGATACAAAGCGAAGTGCCAAGCTCTGCTGCCTCGATTCCCCGAGCAGATTCGGCCTCTGGAATAAAAGCTTGCAAAATGTCTCGCACGAGCACAGAGACATAGCAATGCTGGGCTGGAAGGAGGAAGTGCAGTGGAGAGGGGAGGGACCGCGCGTGGAGTTCCAGACTGCAGCCGCGGCGCTGAGAACTTGTGCGCATGGAGCGGCGGGGGACAGCTGGAAGAGCTTCATACTGCAAACTCAAGGAATAGCAGGTAAATCACTCTCGCAGGCTGTTCCAAATCACAAATTTCAAACAATTAGTACAGAGAAGTTAAGGAAAGTTTTCAGTTCTTTTAAGTGCGGGCGAGAAGAACTGGTGTAGTGGAAATTTTTGGTCCTGAACTCTAGCAGGTGCAGGCGCTTCAATCCACTTGACATGGCGAAAGGCGCGTTTGTTGAGCGCGTACGCATGAATATTTTGACTTCAGGCGAGGGATTCTTTAATAGAGGGTTTAGGTAAAGTTAATATGTTTTCCTATCTTTTTCTTTTCCTTTGTTTTTCATCCTTATTTCCAGTTTTCCATACGGAAAAAGTTTCCCGAAGTCCCAAATGTGGAGTCGGGTGGAATTTTCAAAGTCATTTAACTAGTAATAAAGTTACAATACACACAGTTTAATCGCGAATTGTGTTTCTTGTGAATTTCCTGTTAAAATGCACTTTTAAACGTTACTTTCATTCTTTCGATGCGCACCTGTTGCTCAGCATGGAAATCACTCACTATTTTAGCAATAAAGAGTTTTCTAATAATAAGAAGAAGTCTGTTAAAAATAACCCTGCCATTTTTTCAGAAACACTGTCTTGGGAAATGTATGAAATCGAAAGTTAATTGTGTTCATCCAACTATAAATGATAGTAGGCTATAGAAATAAATTACGCGGGA